>NW_013666291.1:107503-108829 GCF_000517525.1 Limulus polyphemus
CATATTTTATTTTATTAATGGAGAACCAATATTTAGTATTTGTTATTATATCTTAAATGACTTAACTGCTTTCACTATTAACTATTTCAGCATGGGCTTGGACCCTGGGACAGACCTCATAACAATTTTGTGCTTGTTATAGTTTTCATGCTATAACTTTTAAATTAGTAATGAATGTTAAAGAAATTTGGCAAATTATCAGTAAACATTACAATGCTTTCATACGCAAAAATATCAATTTTTTTATTAAGTCTAAGTGTTTATAAAGTAATGTTTTTAAATTGTCTAGTTAATGGCTATGTTTATGAGAAATTGTTAATATTAATATATGCAAAGTACTAAGTAAAAATGTCCACGATTGTTTCTGTTCCTCTAGTTCTTAAGTAGTTATCACAATTGATGCACGAGTTCTAAATAGGGTTCAACTTTGTCTGCCCTCCTAAAAACAAACAAAATGTTTGCTCAAATGACAACACAATTCTTTTCCTCAGAGAAACCCTTACATTTTCAAGAGGCTCCAGTTTCTGTTTCAGTTCTTCTAGTTCACCAATCAGCTTTCTTTCTTGTTCAATCTGATGTTCATCCACATGCAAGACTTCATAAAGTTTTGCAACTTGAAGTTTAACATCAGACAGATCTTTCATTTGCTCAGCAGTTAGTTTTCCTTAAAATAATAAACAGTTCATTTTAATATTCATGTAAAACAAAATGTTTTACTTAATTTTTACATAACTTATTCCTCACTAATGCATGATTTCTTTTTATTTGATTAAAACTGTTTAGCAGCCCACAAGATTCAGTAACTAACAAAAATTTATAATGTTACGTTTTTCGACTTCCAAAGAGAACATCGAAGGTTCCTGCTTTTGTAATCATGTGTCCTTTAGTTATAGATAACTTAACAATCACATTATTTAAACATCCTTCTTTGGAAAGGGCTATGACATTTTTCTCTAAACAAGTTAAGGAGTGATGCCATATCAATGTCATACTGACAAAAATTTAATGCTGTAAAACAAATGTACTAGTTAAATTTGCAAGTTTTTTAATATTAATTGCAGAATCATTATCACTATTATTTTTTACACGTTTTTTTCATCTATCTTATATTCAACCTTTTATTTATTTAATGAAGGTATATAGTGTGTTAAATGCTTTAAAAATACTAAAGATTACCAGTTCTAGTAAATACATCCTTGATAATAATAACCCTGCAGTAATTATTTTCTATACCAATGCTTTTCCCCTTAATCAAATAACATTTTTCCTGTTAATCCTTTCGAGACGGGTCATAGGTGAAAGGCCATGTCATCTCGTTTGTTGACT
>NW_013666291.1:108839-120491 GCF_000517525.1 Limulus polyphemus
GTAAGTTTGGTATCAAACTTTAGATTATAATTCAAATTTTAATACTATATATTACTCAATATCTTAATTTAAAATCAAATTAGAAACTCAAATTACTGATATTGGTGAGCTATAATATATAATATGATCGTCTTATCTTTTCAATTTGCTTAGATAATAATTGAAATTTGACTGTACTTACAAAGTACTAGTCTACTAAAACATAGCCAAAACAAGTTACCTTGCACAGACCAATGCTAATTTTATGTTATTTGATACAGTAACATGAGTGAGCTGTGTCATTGTAACTTCTGTATTGTTGGCCAGACATGGGTGAAAGGTCAATATAATAGAAATAATAAATATATAAAAATATATAATGTTATGATATTTAAGCTATTTAGTCTAAACATTTATGTTTTCGTGTTATAACTTGTGTTCATTCTAGAATAAAAGAGGCATAATTTATATTCATTTCCTAATTTTTTATGGTGGTTGCAAGATCAGTCAAATCTACTGAACCTATACAGAGATTAATTACTGAAAAGAACACATAAAATATAAAGTTTTTTCTTAAGAAACATTTGATAACTATCTCGACATAATAAAGATTTTGCACGTGAAATTTCAAAATTTTCTGATGCATAAAAGTATTTTTAATCATAAAATGAATATTACTTTGCATGATAGACAGGCAACATGTGAAAAAAACAACAGACATGAGAAATACATTGCTTTATAACCCTTAAGACCTAATTAAAAAAAACTCGATATTTTGCATATGAAAGCATTGTAATGTTTACTGATAATTGCTAGATTTCATTAACATTTGCTTATTAATTTAAAAGTTGTAGCATGAAAACTATAACAAGCACAAAATGGTTACGAGGTCAATTTTTTTAATTGTGTATCAATACATGTTGTATTTTTAGCCATGGCATAGCAGCTCATAGAATGGCTCCGATTTTATTTTTTCAAGTACAAACTTTTAACTCATAGCTTTGTCATCTCTTGACTGATTTGAGATCTAAATACACTTTTGAACTCAGGAGGTCAAACTCTTTCGACTGAAGTATTTGACCACACCCAAGGTCTCATGAATTAGATAGCTCTAATCCTGCCTAAAAGAGTTTCAATTTGAGGGTAGGCTGCTAGAGATCCTACTGAATAATAAAATTGAATCAGATACATGCACGCCCCACATTTGGTATTGTTGGTGCACAGAAATATAGATGATAAAAAGGAAAAAATGGTCTCATAGATTAATTTATTCTAATCCTGCCTAAAGAATTTCAAGTGCCACAAGTATTGAGGATTCCCTCTTGTTTTTATTTATTTGACTATTAGATTAACTATTAATCAAACTTTTATTCTGTTATTTGTTTCACAGAAAAGCTATCTCTCAACAATATCTTCCTACATTTTATTTTTTGTCTTAACCTTATTAAACACAATGTAACCCCTAACAATAAAATTGCTCAGTTCCAGCAATTATCTCTTACTGTTAACTCCATATATATTCCATACCACAAATGTCAAAAACCATTAAATATTTACTACTGTAATATACTCAAATTTTAGTTGTAGGATCTATTTCTGACATTTTTCAGTTTAACTACCTTTTACAATGAATCAGTTTTTACATTTGTTCTTTTTACACCCTGTTTAATCACTGATCTTTTTAATAGGGATAAGGATTATTTTCGTCTTTCCTTAATGTTGTATCTGTTTCACTCGTACCACAGGATTTTTTCTCATTCATGTTACGTCATCACTCTATTCTTAATTATTTTTTTTTACTGTCATGGCTTGTTGAATCACATTATATTGTACTTCTTGATTTCATTAAAATGTATTTATCAGTCTCAATGCAAGTAAATTTACTTTTGGATGTCACTAGCATTAATTGCTTAGTCTGTTAGTAGTAACAACATATAGCAGCAATTGGTGTATTCAACCCTAATTTTCATGTTATTATACATACTTGATCAAACTGTATACTTTAAAGTATTGTAACTTTTTCTTTATGGCCAAGAATGTCATTAATAGCAAGGGTATCCAAATGATGAAACAATACATTCTAATCTTTATAAGTAGATATGTAAGAAAATAACAATTAGCTATACTGATGGTCATGTTAATTTTCACTTTTGCTCTATGTACATAGCTTACTCTGGTCAGAAGTTATTTTCTATTATTTTAATTCTCTTTTTGTGATATTCAACTAAATATTAAATTAGTCTTTCAGTGTTTCTTTTCATGAAGCACATAAATCAGATTAAGCATTGCTATTTGATGTTTCTGTTTTTTCTAACTTTTCTGCTGGATTATATATAAGATATCAATGGATCATAAAATTTAATATTGAATTTAAGAGCTTAATGTTTTTTTTAACTCTTAATTTACATCAGTGAATGTATTTTTTTTTCTCTACAATGCTATCTTCACTTTTATATTTTAGAAAGATTTTACTAGCTTTCAAATTTCACCCTCTACTTTTAGGTTCACAATTACTTCCTAGTCACATCCAATTAACAAGAATAAAAGGTTTTACAGTAGTCTAGAGAGTAACCCTCAACAGAGTAATTAGTATTAGTAAGCTTGTATTATTAACCATTCTTGCCATAACTAACCAATAGTGTCAATCACTTTGCTTTTCCTAATTTGCCTAATCCATTCCCACATTACATTGTAAACACCATTTCTATTTTAAATGAAAACAAGCATAATACTTGAAAATTCAGTCGAAATTAGCATTTCTATTTGTTAGAAAAGAAAAACCAATGTTCTCGTATTTCAAGAATATATCTGTAACATCTACTTGATTCATTGGTTATCTCTGCAAGTCTTTCACAACAATATAGAAGGAAAGGACTGTTTCAAAAGAAGAATGCAATGAACAGTTGAATTCAGAAAATAAAACTATGTATCACTTAAACTTCATGGATTAATGATACAAAACAGTCTTTTATCTTAATGTGAACCATTTAATTTTTAAAAGAACAAAATGTTGATAATGAAATTTGAAAAAAGATATGAATAATAATAATCAGAAAAACATACCTAATTTTCAAGTTTTCAACCTCTAGCCCAACAACTTAGCTAAATTTTCTATTCTCACAGTTAGGGACATGTGATCTTAACCTACCTCTCATGGGTATCCATAAAGGAAACTTCTCAAGTAATACTTTCTTCTGACTTAACCTACAAATTTTGTTCTACAGCTGGTGGAACTCACAAATTCACAACACTTACCTAGTGGTGGAGGGCTGACATGGTAAACAAAGTCATTTATTATGAGATGAAAATCTTCCTGCATCAGGGTCTCTATATTCGTAGATGCTGCTATCCTTATCCCATCTGTGTATAAATATTTTTTACATGACAGAGTTGAACACATTTAATTCAAGTGAAAAATGGATAATTCAACTGAAATTTGTTTTTAAAAATACACCATAGCTTTTAAATCAATCTAGTTTTTCATACACATGTTTATTCAGTTATAATATATATGCTGACGTACATAAAAATTTCCAGAAACTGTATAAACTTGTTCCTCAACAAATTTAATAAAGATTCACAGAAATACCAGTCCCCCAATGTTTAGTATAAATCAATTTTTATTAATCTTAAATATTTATTACATAGAGTATTTTGCATTGTTAGCTTAGTATATGGATTTAGGACTAACCTAAATCTCCTAAGATGGCTAAGCCTCATTAGATATTATTGAAATTACAGTAAAAAAAAATAAAAATACTAACAGCAAGGATACCTAAATAATGAAATAATGCATTCTAATTATAAGTACAAATGTAAGTATAGTACATTTCATTAGCTATAATAATTTTTAGATCTGATTTATGTAGGTAGCTTGCTTTGATCAGAAGTTAATATTTACATTAATAAAGTTGAGTATGATTAAGCTATCTGTGTGTGTGTGTGTGTGTGTGTGTGTTCATACACAAGGTTTTATCATGTGTCTGGTCAATCAATGAAACATACATGTTTACAACAACTTATCACCTTTAACACTGTTGAGCATTTCCTTCTAGACACCAATGTTTTCATAAACATTAAAATACATAATGCTATTTAAATTGATTCCTTTTTTTAAAATTTGAAACTCAAGAATGCATGCAATGCATCAAAACATATTTAGAAAAATATTTTGAAGAAAGAATAAACCATGCAATGGATAATGTATATTTTCAAAACCCATGGTATAATGACATACTTCTAAATTAGATGTACAAAGGTTATAAATATGTACTTGATGCTCTAGTCTGGACAAATATTACCCACCACAATGCCCTACGGGAATGAGATTATTCACATCAAGGGGCGATACAGAGATTTGTACAAACTGGTAAGAGTTGTGAGTTTCTTTCTCTTAAATATATACAATGGGAATGATTACTTATAGAAAATCTAAGGACTGTGGGATACTGCAATGGGTCTTAGTTTGATCTGATACACAGTATCATAAGTGTTCAGATTTCTCTCTCTCGCCTGGTAGTCAGAAGTCTAAGCAATTAATTTAAGAATCTGATCCCTATAAGGTAAAGCCACAGCACATATTCGGATTGTATGAATAAAGATTTTATTTTTATTGTTTTTACATCTGTGTTTGCTTGTATTGTATTCATACATTCTCCATATAAGAAACGAAAACATATTCCATTGTTTGAAATATAGTAATATGCATCAGAAATAGAACAGAAAATAAGCAATTCTATCTTAAATTTAAGAGAATTATAAGGTCTTGAATTTCATAAAGAAAATTTGGGAAAAGACAATTTTTTTTTCTATTATATATCCTTTACTCTTACTTCTATTTAATTTTTACCAAATTAATGTTCTGGGCCATCAGTTGTTTAACAAGTACATTCATGTCATATTTAATTAATAGCTTCACTACTGTAAAGTTAAATTAAAATTACACTGATAAATCAACAAACTGAAATTATTTTAAAATCTGAAAGAGAAAAAAGGCCTATGTTCTGAAAATTCAAGTTTTGTTTACAGTTTGAGTTCACCTTTAGGCTTTAGTATTTCAAGTTCTCTGTTTCTAAATATTGAATTTTTGCATACAACTTGCATATCACCTGTGTTTAATGTGTAAGTTCAGAATTTAAATGTTACATTCCGCTGTTCAATTTCGAAAGCGAGATTCTAGGCAGAGATTGAAGTCACTAAAAAGTCACTGGTATCAAATGTGCAATACAATAAAACATTTACTGTTTTCAATTGCGTTATATAACATACAAAAACAACACAAGTTGAAAATAACAATCACCTGTTGTTTGAATGTGAATTCTGTCAATCCCATGATCCTCATTTTTCAAATCTTTTATAAAATCATTTACTGTACTGCTAACTGGCCTCAGTGAGAATCGACATTTTTCTCGTCGTGATGGAAGAGGTACTGTGACAACCGGAAGACCTCTTTGATAGAAAACATCAGTTTCTACAACCAGAAAATATGTAAGGAAGTAAATAAATAATTAATTGTTTGCAATTTACAACTAAAATTCTTTGGTCATATTAGAAATAAATACGCAAAACGTTGCTTCAAAATTAATCTTTAAAACCTTTTTAAACATTTATTGTTTAATTTCCCCATAAAACATCAATTTAATTGTATGTCATACATCGTTGCATTAAATGAGCTCTATAGTAGAGAAGTTTGAATGACATATAATTAGTAAACTGAAATTTTCTGAATACAAATTTTGGATATTTACGAAATACTTCAAAGTATTTCAAATGAAAAAATTTACAAAATTTTACAGCTTTAACGTCTAGAAAAATCAACAGATGGCAACAAGTAGGTTTTACTTTCAAGTTAGATTTCAAATAAGTATTTTTTCCTCATTATACTGAACTGTTGTCTTGTACACTTACAAATACTCAGTGACGTGTGCCAGCACTTATCATATAACACAGCAATCTTTATATTTCAACAAAAACAAATTTAAACATAAATGCTCTTTGAGCATTAACACCAAAGCGTTTTCTGTAATATTATAAAATAATAAAAACAAACAAAAAACACTTACGTCCGTGAATAATATTGTTAACGCTAGAGACCTCACTTGCACAGTATCCTCGGCTGGCAATGCCAGGTAACTGTATCTCCTGAATTAGGAAAAGCGTAAAAACAGGAAAACATATTATAATGGTCCAAACATTAATTTTACAATATGGTGAATTATTTCACGTGTTTTAGTGCAGGTCAGTACATTTGTCCATATAAGGTGAGTTTAAAATTCATTACTTCAAAATAAAAAAAAGGAGCTAATCAGATTAAAACGTTATCGTTTTATCATATCATGCGATTTTTTTTTTTGGATCCTAGATTGCATTCAGTCAAAAGTGTTGAATATTCTGCAAGATAGAGTAAATCTTTTTTTTTAAATCACCCTTTACAGTCTTGAAGTGGAGATTGATGCTTCTATCGAAAAATTAAAAATGCCAAATATTGAAAACAATGTCCTACTACTACTGCCAAGTAACTGTTTCATACGATACATCTTGTTTGTTTGAGGGCTATCTGCGCTAGCCGTCCCTAATTTAGCAGTGTAAGACTAGAAGGAAGGCAGCTAGTTATCACCACCCACCGCCAACTCTTGGGCTACTCTTCTTACCAACGAATAGTGGGATTGACCGTCACGTTATAACGCCCCCACGGCTGAAAGGACGAGCATGTTTGGCGTGACGGCTATTCGAACCCGCGACCCTCAGATTCGAGGCGAGCGCCCTAACCACCTGGCCATGCCGGGCCACGATACATCTACAAACAGTTACAAATCGTGTATTGGTGCTTTTTGTTTGTTTGAAAAGTTAAGCGCAAAGCTACACAATGGACTATCTGTGCTCTGCCCACGACGGGTATCGAAACCCGGTTTGTAGTGTTATAGGTCTGCAGACATATCGCTGTGCATTGATGCTTTTTGTTTTGTTTTCACAATGTAGTAACGACAACTAAATTTTTCCAGACCTTGCTCACGTGCCTATCGTGATAGTACATTAGAATCAACCGCTATACGTAATTGTATTAGTTTATCTTACAATAGCCACGGAAATGGTTTGGTTTTTTGTATTTGTAAAACGCAAATCTACACAATGAGCTGTACAGCGATCGAAACTTGATTTTTAACGTTACAAGCCCCCTCCCCCCAGACTTGCTGTTGAGCCACAGGAGAAAAGGCGCCACAGAAGTGTATAATGAGGTCAGTTTTTGTTTTTTTATTCATTGTTATGCATCTCTCGTTGTTTGTCAGATCACTTAAATTGCATTATTCCAGGGCACGTAAAGGCTGGACAATATTCGACTGCTAAAACACAGTAATGAAATACACTTCAGCACATATTCTAATATTAGAACTAACGTAATAGCAAATACTCCAGAAATCCCTCATTAAAGGTAACAAATAGTGTGATTTAAAAAAGATATATCTTCAATACCATTACTTACGGTTAGGTTTGTAAAGTTTATGTTTATTGCGCGTATTACCCATGATTTGTACCTTGCGATGTTCATTGTGGGAAATCTATAACCCCTTAAACAAGATCATTGAAACATTACAAAACACGCACCGAGTAGCTTATACATGATTTTATATGGTTGTAGATACAATACATAGATAAATACTTGTAAGGTTTTCTTCATGGTGTGCATATTAAGTTCCACAAAATATTTAGTATTTCATGTGTCCATTTGTGAACCACGCTTAATTTTGCTCATATGGTTATAGTAATATTGCATGTATGCTTGTCTCTTTTATGTGACCAGTAATCTTGACTTGTTTTTCACAACATGTGGCGTACTAAACATGTGCAGAGATAGATATTGGAAGCTCTGATTTCTCAGTTTTGAATAACGACACTGGTATCTGGATCTGAGAGAAATGGAATCCTTGAAAGTTCTGGCATAGCTTGAGCATAGTTCCAACCGAAGCTAAGACTTTTTCAAAATTGCCAGAGTATTCGTTCTGTGCAGCCTTGTGTCATAATATATAGAGCAATCTGTAATATTTATAGACTACAGCTGTTCATTTTACGTTTAAATAAAGTGACACATCTGTGTAAGTCTCTTTTTCTTGCCCCCCAGTGGCACAGCGGTATGTCTGCGGACTTACAACGCTAGAAACTGGGTTTCTATACCCGTGGTGGGCAGAGCACAGATAGCCCATTGTGTAGCTTTGTGCTTAATTACAAACAAACAAACTCTTTTCTTTTGATCGAGTTTGACTTACTCATGCTTTGCAAATTCTACAAAGATCGTATATTTGTGGACTTAATACTTACATCTCGACTTCGTTAGTACAGTAAATGAACAAGTCATATTTTTAAAATAATGTGATGGACATAAGCAGGGGCGTATCAGTATTTCAGAGTGGGGAATGGGAGGGGGTCTTTTCCAAATAAATGTGTGCTTTTCCCTGTACACAAAGAATTTAAGTGATTTACCTTAGCTTAAAAAACTTGTAAAATGAAATTTTTAAAAACTTAAGAGCTAAAATAGAGAGGAACTCAGCTTACCTCACATTAGTAAGCTGCTGAGTTGTAAACGTCTTGGGCAAGCCTTTTCAAATAAAATAAAAATCAGAAAACTGGTGGACCTTTTAGACTTTTTAGGATACTGCGATAGTCATTCACCCCTCTACCCATGGCTAGTAATTTCTTTATGTTATCAACTTTATAATAGGTTAGTTTTATGACCTTGCTAAAAGCAAACAAGGAACACTTCTTGAGGCTACCAGAACGAGCACCCAAGGCCTTCTATACAAACTTGTAAACATAATTATATACAAACTATGACCGTCCAGAACTATGTAGATATGAGTATAGCTATTAATTTAGACTAAGGATATAATTCTTTACATGAAATATAAATAGCAAACGTTAAACGCAATGGTTCATGTTGATAGCTAAGGGTTTATTAACTTTTAGGGTATATATAAAGCAAAGTTTTCTTTTCCACTGTTCCACAAGCTGTTCTGTTAAGAGGAATTCACTTAAGCAATTTCCAATGAAATCTTATAAACTCGTTTAAGTCCAAAGATCGAATTTAAATGGATAAGTCATTCTAAAAACGGTTCCATTTTGGTAACCGTTTAACTTTTACCTCCTTAATGCCGCGAATAAATCGGGCACAAAGTAGGTGAAATATATAACAAAGTTTGCGTTTAATGCTTCTCATAGCATAGGTGCTTTATAACAGACGAACTGGTCGTGTACTACGGCCCAAAAGGATTGGGAGTGACCCACGCCCCATTTATAACACTGCTTTTTAAGCGCATTCAGCATTGCGAGATATCTTTGCTGGTATTTTTTATTTAATTCATTTTCTCAACCACGCCATATTCTGGTCTCAACAGTAACCAGTTAAAGTTTAGTTTCGAATTCGAATAACATGCCCGCTTCTTCCTTTCCCAACTTTGTGTAAAGGTACGTGTATTCAGCATTATTGTCAAACCTTTCAACATTCAAGTTAGCTATAAAACTACCCACTTTCAAAATACTTAGTTACGAAAGAGGGTTTCATCTCTTAAAAGCTCCCAGAATTTAACAGAGTATAGTAATAAAACACTACAAGCTCACTCAATTTATAGCATTAAGGCGCACAATAATTCGTTGATAAAGATGAATCTGGCACTTTAAAGATCTGTAGATAAATCATTTTAATCTTACATAAAAAATTGTCTCATCTCGAGATTGTAAATGGTTTTATTTTCTTAACTACTGTATTTTAATAAATGGTCCTTATATATGCATTGTGTGGGCTTAATACATTTCGTTTAGGAGTAGGGAAATTGCTTTAAATACTTTGTTCGACACCCTTAAAAGAAAAGGTGGGTTTCATTTTCTGGAAAAGTTGACCCTCCTTAAACCTTGTAAGATGTGCTGTTAACACAAACTGTCGTAGCAGTTTTCTTCTATTTATGTCTTTGAATTGTAAAGCTGCAAAAAATCGCGAGGGATTTTCATTGTCATGCAATAATAGTTTCATTCAGTAACATCCAATGAGAAGCTGTGTAACACATCATTCTCTGTTTTAGCGCCAAACATGTATATGAAGCTTGGAAATTTCATAAAGTATTTTAAGTATTTATGTGTACGTAGTTAAACAGTTACTGCTAGCTAATAAGAGCACATCAAACACACTACATGCAAATTGGGACAAAATTCTTCTGCTTGAATGTGTTAACAATTCTGTAGACATTTTACCATGAATTGGTACTTTAATCAATACAAACGTTTAAGAAAGGCTGTTATGTTACTTTAATGAAAAGTAGGCATGCACCCATTCGCAAAAAACACTGAAAATGTATGTATACCCAGCCGGTCATAAGCTTGACATAATAAACCTGATGAATCTAATCTGAATATGATCTAACACACGTGCAGCCTATTACTTATAGTCATTTGTACTTGCATGTTATTTCTAGATCAAACAAGACAGATTTTATCCATGATGATATACAAAGTTCACAATATGTATTTCAGTACGACACTCAGTACTTCTTGACCACAAGATGCTTCTACTCTAAAGCTAATATCAGCATTTAGCTTGAGTTCAGTTTAATCCAACATATCATTTTGTTTATTCAGCTTGTATTATTTTAGGTAGTGAGTTATTTTGAAGTAACATTCACTGTATTATTAATCCAAATTTCGATTAGACTAGCTTTCTGGTTAAAGTAGAACGTGTTTGTCAAGAATGGAGTTACTTACATCTGTAACTAGTTACTTTTGCTTGAAAATATGATCCATATACACTGCTATAAAATAACAATGTAGCAAACTTGTTGACTGTGCATATGAAAATGAAAATTGTGGAGAAAGGGGAAATTAATATGAGTTCTTTTAAATTAAAGAACTGCCTTCACTCCTGCTACACAATTTAGTTAAGTACCGATGAAAACTATTTTTCAATATTTAGAAAAATCTCTTATGTTCACAAATGAAGTTGCGAGGTGAAAATAGATTTTGCATACATTATTTTCATTCACAGCTTCCGAATGGTTGATAATAGAGGTTTCTAAATTTTCAAATGAAAAATATTATCGGAAAGTTTAGTGCTGAAGATCTGACATCGATATGATTTTATAGTTAATAGAAAAATGGGTAGTAGTTCTGATTTCGTCTCAACACGTTTTGACTGGGAGTATACGATATCCTGAAACAACGTGTCAAAGAAAAAACAAAAAACAACTTGCACCACATTTTAACTTTACAGATACATGGAAATGTTTAGGAAGATTTTCTCTTAAAGGAAATCAAGTCAAATCTTATTCTTGGGAAAATTAACTTATCTTGAAATGTTTTGTTTGTTTGTAGTTAAGCATAATGCTACACAATGGGCTATCTGTGCTGTGACCATCACGGATATCGAAACCCGGTTTCTAATGTCAGAAGTTTGCAAGCTTTTCGGTGTGCCAATGAGGGGAATTAATCTCGAAAGGCGAGTTAATTTTAGAATATCCTAATTTTCAAGCTACGTGTATGCGTGCTTCATGAACTCTTTGCTAACTGCGATCTGTGTGTTTATATATATAAACTTAGCACATTACCTAAGAGCGTGAACCCCCAACCATCATCCTCAATTTTGTAAATTAATGTATGTATATATATATATATATATATATATATATATATATATAT
>NW_013666291.1:120752-122568 GCF_000517525.1 Limulus polyphemus
GTGTATATATATATATATATAATCTAAAAATCATATTGATATAATGATTTTGGCTTAATAAAGGGGCGTATTTAAGTTGGCTACATTACAGGAAGTACTTCCGAAAAACAACGATTTTTTTGTTACTATATGGTATAGGTATAATAATAAACAATAGCACTATAGTCAATACGATTTTGAATGCACCATGAAATATTTCTTTAATGATACTTGAGAACTTTTAGAAATATAAGCCCCTCTAATTTAAGATACAAATTAAAAGCATAAAAAAAAAGAAGGGGGGGGGGGACTGAAGCAACCAAAGTATAAACAGTGAATACAGAATGCTCTAATTCTATAAGCAGGACATACATATCAATTAGTTGAAAAACACGATTAGCGTTGTTGTGGAACAACAATAGATAGATTACTGATAGATTACTATTTCTCAATTCATATGATCACTCCGATTTAATCGCTCACGGTTCACCTCGAGGAAGTTCATACACTGTAATTTCGAACGAAAGACGAACAAGTTCTACCTCTGTTTTAACCTACTTATTATTTCCGTGATAACAAACTAATGATATTTAATAAATGTAAACGCTTTCAAAGTACATAATTCGTTATTAAATCACAAATATCAGTGAAAATGTTTTATGTTTGTTAAGAATTTCGCGCAAAGCTACACGAGGGCTATCTGCGCTAGTCGTCCCTAATTTAGCAGTGTAAGACTAGAGGGAAGGCAGCTAGTTATCACCACCCACCGCCAACTCTTGGGCTACTCTTACCAACGAATAGTGGGATTGACCGTCACTTTATAACGCCCCCCACGGCTGAAAAGGCGAGCATGTTTGGTGTGACGGGGATTCGAACTCGCGACCCACAGATTGTGAGTCGAGCGCCCAAACCACCTGGCCATGCCGGGCCGAAATGTTTTATGAAAACGGTGTTATGACTTATAAGGACATAAAGACTACTTCAATTTGTTATTGGAACTAAAGGTGTCGATTTACAGTCATTAGAAAAATTTTGCGGATATTAAATACGGTATTAATTACAAGATAAATGGATTGAAATTTCAACTCGAACGTTATCTCATGCTCACGTCGGTTAGACAGCTAGGTCAGAGAACCCTAGGTTTCCACTATAGACCTCCCTAATTTAGAATTACTGACTATATGAAGCTACAGAAGGCAGCAAACCAGCAGTACTCGCCGCCACCGAATAACAGTACCGAGTGTCCCTTCCATAACGCGCCTAAAGCTAAAAGTGAGGAGCATGTTGGGTAACATCCCATCTGGAACCTTGAACCATCCGCATACAGATACGCTAACCACTAAGTCTACGCCATGCCCGCTACAAAAAAAAGTTTCAATTTTAGTGTTAATATATTTAAAACGAAATGCTGTTTGACTTTAAATGCGCCTTTCATTTAAACACAATGAAACGAAAATACTTATAACACTTCATAAGTAATGTTAATCAAATAATCCTTAGAGGTCGCTCAAATCACTTGAATTTTCCGACCATCTGTTCAAAAGAGAACTGTTTAATTTCTCTGTTGCACGAAAAGTAAATAAGGAGGAAAGCATTTTATAAACTTTGATTCAATCATAAAAAAATAAAATACATTATATTCATAACATAGTTATAGTTTCTGATCCAACTAAAAGTCAATACAGAAAGAACTCCAGTAACTCCCTGTAATCATCTCGTTCAGGGTTTTCCTTCAGTTGGTGGAGAGAGAAGGAGATAATTGTCTTCTGGGTTCCACATGCCGGTTAAAGTCATTCTCATTGCAAGGGTGTGGATTTGTTTGTTTTGAATTTCGCGC
>NW_013666291.1:123294-135861 GCF_000517525.1 Limulus polyphemus
CCTGGCCATGCCGGGCCTGCAAGGGTGTGGATACATCCGCGATCGAAGGTACCAAATTGATCCTTGAATCTCTTGAAGAGGGGAATTTCAGGCCCTGAAGACTGTGAGGGCATGATTTCTACAAAAACATTTTCGAATACCACTTCTAGTATATGATGACAGCAAGCAGCATGAAGAAGGGAGCAACCAAGCTTTTTGTTCGAATCGAATACACATCCCAGTATCGCTAGTAGTGGTATCAAATGACATGATCTCAATTTAGTCCTCTATATACCAATCTTGGAGGCATTACATCACTGCATTTGCTTGAAATTCTTCAGTTCCTGACGATAGTTTAGGGACGCCGAGGAGCTTATCCTCGCCAGCCTCCGACACCAGCCCTGAGAGCCGGTCCATTTTTATCCTATTTTAGGAAACTTCTATGTTGTTGAGCGAATTTTACGTATTATTTGATTTAACTACAATTTTACCTCTCCGGTTATCTGGAGAGAGAACAAATGTAAGGAGTAAGGCCTGTAAAATTTAAAATTTTGTGACCACCCCAATGTATACATGTTTTCAAAACACTCATTTTTAGACGCATCTGATTCCTGAATTATTCCCCAAGTGTCTGTTTCACTAATTTGCAGAGGTCATTAAAAGGACAGGGGCTCATTAACAAAAAGGGCACTTTTCAAGCATCGTGTAGCAAACCTTGTGGGGGGGGGGGGGTTTGGAGGAAACTATGGGGACTGTCGGTTGCCTCTGGTACACATAGAGTAACAATCCATACGAAGGAAATGTATCCAATTCAATTCGTCTTATAAAAACTTTTATGATCTCAAACTAAACAGTGAATTTTGCGTATTAACACTTAAGAGCATATTACAATCATTATTTTTCTACTTTAAAGTCCGAGTCCCTGTGTTCCATTTATTTCAAAGCTGAAATCCTTTGTTGTTTTACAATAACTCGCAACAAGCAAGGCGTGATATTAGGTGTATCTTTTCGTAGTTGTTGACAATTTTTATGACATAGAAAAAAGGCACTTTTGAAGAATAAGAGCAAGAAGGCGGGGGTTTGAGCTTACTCACCCTCCCACCGTCCTGTGTACGTCCCTGGTTTGTCCATATTTACGACGTGCTTTGGACACACGTACAATAAAGGCTGTTTATAAAGGTAAGCTTGTTGCATATAGTTTTACTTTAAATTATCTGAAAAACAGCGCTACACCGATAGAGGATAAAAACATAGGTGTATTACAATTTAAGAGTTTCGATAACCTTAGCGTTTTTGGAAGTTGTAAACGTTCTTCGGAGATATATATACACATATATGTATATTTCATTAAAAATAACATAAAATTAATGCAGTATACAATGGATTAGTATAAGCACTATAAACGTCAGCTGAAGATATCCATTATGGTATGTATGTGTATATATGTATATGTATATATATACATATATATATGTGTGTGTGTGTGTGTGTGTGTGTGTGTGTGTGTGTGTATGTATGTTTTTCTTATACCAAAACCACATCGGGCTATCTGCTGTGTTCACCGAAGGGAATCGAACCCCTGATTCTAGCGTTGTTAATCCGAAGACTTAACGCTGTCTCTCCGGGGTAAACCCATTAAGGAAACATAAACTGTACACAGGACACCGTTAGATAATGCTCCCTTTCCTTCTTCCTTTTATTAAAACGCTAATAACCTTTTAGCTGATAATTACATAGCCTGCTTTGTGGAAGTTAATAATTAACTATTTTAACAGATTAAGTACTTGTGTCTTTAAATTCAAAGGCAAAAAACTTTATAAAAAAAAGTGGAAATGAGCCCTGTTTTATATATATATATACCCCTTCTTCGGCAAAAATCCTAAAACAAGATAACCCAAGTACACTGTCGAGCAGTTTGGAGTTACCGTACTAGAAATTACGGTGACTGTGCCAGCCAACTCTGGATGACAGATGCTAACACATACACGTACATATAATGGATCATCTTTATAATAAGATGTACACACAAAATTGATATTTACTCCAAATATCGAAATATATTTACAAAATTCACATGACTATTCCATATCAAGCGAAAAGCGAAGTGTCAATAATTAGACTTCAAAGAAAATGTCTCTTCTACACGATATTATTATTATTATTATTAATCTAGCATTAATAAAAAATTTTGATGCTAACGTTTATAAATGTGTTGTGAGAGTTAATATTCCATTTGGAAAGTTTCTTCAAGACATGAGAAATATTAAAAGCTATATAAATATGAAAATCACTAATTGCCTTAAAAAAGAAAAGCTTTCAAACTTAGTGAACCTTTTTCAAACGTTTCGTTCTTACTTTCATTACATTACATTGTTCACGAGAAATAAGATTAGATGAGAATGCAATAATATATGTACAGATTTGTGATAAACATTTGCTTTTGTTTTTTTTGAAATATCATTTTACTCTCCAAACAAAAACATTTGCAATTTGCGATGCAGCATTTTCACTTTATTAAATGCGTGATTTTCTATTTTGATTTGTGTGCGCCCATGCGTAATCGGACAGCGGTAACACATCAGAGCGCACAGCTCTAAAATTAGCCTTTTGAACGACAAACATTCACTTTTTTTTTTGGGGGGGGGGGATATTAGAAAGCAAAAGCTAATGAGTTGCATTTTTGTATTTAATCACTTTTGAGTATCATGACCTACGTTAGTGATTCATTGCAGAGATCGCCCGTTTCTTTTTTCTTATTATTTAATATTGTTCTGCCAGCCTACAGCAAAAATGTATTGTAATAAAACATTAGCAATATTACCAAACGCATCATTGCACACTGTGTAGTTTTTAAGTTAATTTGATTACCTAGCAAATAACAGCGGCTGTATAACCGTTCACATCCAATCATTTTAATGTAGTCTGTGGTTTATATGGAGCCTCGTAATCTAATATACAAGCATAAATATACGGCTGCGTTCAGGCTGTGGATGTAATTTAATGTTTGTAAGGCAGGCATGAAACATTTATTATAACAATTATTAACTTATTGTTGTAACTGTATTGATGTCGCGTATCATTTGTTTATATATAGAGTTCCTGCCATTTCGGACAGGACACTGATGAGAAGATCACAGTTTTTTTTCTGTTTTCTTTTACCACTGCATGATCGATTTCGACCACGTTACACAAAAGTCTAGGCTGTCTTCCACAAGAGAAATCTTTGAACTGTAGTTTAAAAGATAGCATCGAGCTCAGTTTCGAGCATCCGATCAGCAATCACGGTGATGGCTAACGGTAAGTGTCGAATTATAGCCAGCACTGCGTGACTGCGAATTTTATAGATACTGAAGATAGATAAAGTAGCCATCCTTGAAGCTGACTATAAGGAGTAGCAAGAATCATGCGATCAAGATATAGCGATTCTAGGCGAAAGTGGGGCAGAAGTTTTGTAACTATATATTTAATTTAGCAAATATTTAGTTTCAGATAAAGTATGCAGAAGCGACGGCCCACCAAAGTTTAGGGTCGTCACAATGGAAGAGGGTCGAAAAAGTCATGACCCAAACTCCATCAGAAATGGAGGGGGGAACGGTATATTAATACAAGATTATTAACATTTGTTAATTATAAAAGGGAGAATGGGGGATCTTCAAAGAAATACAGAAACAAGATAGGTAACTTAAAGTGAAAATGCAATCGCCTAAAATGTAAACAAACAAGCTTAAGGTTTGAGACAGTGTTGACATTATTTCCTCAAGCTACAAATCCCTATTTTGCCTCTCCTAAATATTAAAGTTTTTGGACATGGAGTCAAAATAGATTTGTAGCTTGAGAAAATAATGTCAAACCTATATTTCAAACCTTAAGGTTGTTTGTTTATTTTTTAACGACTCCATTTCCACTTTAAGCTACTTATCTTGTTTCTGTATTTTTTGAAGATCACTAATTCCCCTTTTTAAATGAACAATTTTTAATAATCTTGAAAAAAAACTTATCAAACGTTTATAACCCACGGAAATTTTACAGAAAGTACGAGTTATACGAAATGTATAAATACGTAAATTACTCGAGATTTTAAAACTTTTTAAACAATAAAATGGTACATTTTGCCACAAAAATTAAAATATGGATACAAAATATATCCATATTCGTAATAAAACGATTCTCCATATACTTACATATAACAAAGCTCGTCTTGTTTACCAATCAACAGTGGCTTTTAACACTTGTTTGTTTAGCTGAACGACACCTCATGCACATAATACTGTCCCTAATTTTGAACAGCGGACACGTCAGAAGGCAACCAGCCAGTAACACTCGCCACCTAAAGTGGCTACTCTTAACCGAAGAGTTAGAGTAGCTGTCACTCGTAAAACTCTTCCACAACTAAAAGTGCGAAGCGTATTTAGTAGCACCACGTCTCAGATTCCAGACCTTCAGATCTGCAGTCCTATAAGTAAGTTACTAAGTCACGCTTGGGCCCTACTTCAAATACTATAGCAACCAATTGTGGCGTTTCTAATAAGACAGTTTTAAAATCCTTTACGATCAACATCATAATGTACCATAACATTTTATGATTTTGTTCTAAATCATATTCTAGTAACGGACTCTATTTTGTTACAATAGCTGGTTGGGATGCCATAGTCGTCTCTAACTGTGAAAAAAATAGTCTAAAGAGAAAGCAGCCAGTCAACAGCATCCACCACCAACTCTTCGGATACCGTCACTCTTATAGCGCACACACAGTTCCAAAGTGTGGAGGACATTTTTACAGCAATGAGCCGTGAACCATAAACCCTCGGATTCAGAGGACAAGCATGCTAACCAACAAACCACACACCCATTTGTCCGAGAAGAACACTATGAATTTTCTATCTTACAACTTGTCGTTATGTAATCAAAATTGGTAATGGCAGTAGAATACACTAATATAATTTGTTTTAGACTAAAATTAGTTGATTAAATTATCCTGATTATTAATTAAAGTTAGTATAACCTATAATAATTCTTCTAGGCTTACCATACTAAAATTTTAAATAAAATTGTTATCTGTATATAATTGTCCAAAATTGAAATTAAGGAAGATAATTTCGAATTTTTGTGCATGTGAATATATATATATATGATTAAACACCTGCGCATGCAATAAATAAATACATGTTGAAGACATTAGTTTTTGAATTTATAATTCTAATACATATTTGCACAATATAATGCAAGACACGAAAAAGAACAGTTTCTATTTCCGGAAATTCTTACTGGTGTTGCTGACTCAGCTAGCTGGCTGGGCCCTCCAAGTAGCTATGTGGTTTAAAAACCAAACTTGGATTCTGTCGGTATTGCGCTGCATGTCTTTTGGGACAGCGAAACCAAGCTCAAAGTGAAAATATCTCTTGGCAGTGCCACGTAGTCCAAGCATGCAGCTGCACCTTTTTAAGGGCAAATATTCACTGCTCTTTATAGTCTCTACAGCCTACTTCTATAACAATGTTTCGTTCTCTGTCTTCGTATTTACTCACACTCCCTTATTACGTCCACCTAATGACGGTGTTTCTATCTTCCACACGTACAGCCATACATAGCTCACTACCTACGCATAATTTGCTGAGTGGTTTTGAAAAACGAACTTCATCCAACTTGTACGACACACATTTCCTGTTCTTCGACAAAACTCCGCGCCATTTTCCGCTTTAACGTTACTTACTTTATTGTACCGGTAAAAGTACATACCCGAATTTTCGTTTAGTAATACTATATCAAGTTGAACTGGTTAGCACATAAACTATATTATGTGTAGGTATATAAAGATACATATATTAAACTTTAACAAACACGTCTCTCACAAAAAAAGTTTATTTCTCTACTTGAACCTGTAGAGTGCGTGATAGTGAAGCGTCAAAAGTAGGTTACGTTTTAATAAAAAAATTATATATTAACGTTTAAATTGACGTAAAGGAAATATAATCCCAACGAAAAAAATTAATATTTTTTAAAGAATTGAAACACGATTAAAGTATAATACAACTCAAAGTTCAACAGTTGGCAAAAAAAAATCTTAAGAAATTTGACTTTAATCTGAAGGGTAAGTCAGTAGCGAAACCAAAATTCGCGTTTAAATGACAGTTTTGCTACATTTGTTACCGCCAGGGTTCACCATACAATGAAAATATAAAGCAAAAATGTTTTTGCTAGTTATATCTCATTTTCCCGTTTTCGAGTTTCGGTTTTTTACTACGTGTAGCTACAGTGTTGTATGAACACAATACTAAGGTTGAAAATAAACCAAAAACCTAAATTTTTTTAAGTGATAAAATAATATTATCAATTGTTTTCTTCAAATGCAAGTAATACCAGTTCATTTTTAGAGAGAATTAGAACCACTTTATCGAGGCTTAGTTCTATATTTGTCATAAATAACGGGGTATTAGTCATCAGCAATAATCACTTTTTGTTTTCCTTTCTTTACTACTATTATACTTTTGTAATTTGTTGAGCAGATTATTAGGTTTGTTTGTTTGCTTGTAGTTAAGCACAAAGCTACACAATGGGCTATATATGTGCTATGCCAACCACGAGTATCGAAACCAGGTTTCTAGCGTTGCAAGTCCGCAGACATTCCGCTGTGCCACTGGAGGGGGGGGGGGGAGATTGTTTGGCAAAAATAATTCGAAGTACTGTCCACGTAACAATTACAAATTAGTATATTCATTTCTTAACGTTTCTATTAGCTTAAACAATGCAGTAACCTGTAAGATACTTTTACAACCATGGTTACTGTACTAGCTCACATAAAATTAAACTTACTTGTACAACTTCACGGTTGATCGATTCAATAACTGAAAACAAAACACTGACTGATTCACCGCTAAGTTGAAACAAGAACACTCTTTGACTGATTCATTCTAATGACTAGAAACAGTTCTATCTTTTTTGATGCTTCATTGAACCTCGTATTTATCATCTACTCCTCGAATTTACTAGAAAAATTTGACTTCAACATTTTAGAACTTTCTAGGTTTACACTATTAAGTTTTTCGATCTTAACGCTGCGCGTTCTCTAGCTTTCATCTAAATTACAACCTAAAATATAACTTGTAACAATACACACACACTAACACACTCAGTAATGAAAGAAGGCCTGCTTTCAAAAGTGTTCAGTTTTACTTCCCAAATGTTTCCCTGAATGTGATGTACTGTGTACACAGTAAAATCATCAGAAAATAAAGAGGTGCCTGAAATAAAGTTAGTAGGAAACCTCATTTAACACACACACGCAAATCACTATGGGAAGTGTACACAAACATTCAGTTATAGATAATATAATTAGCAGCTGGCTTTTATAACTGTCGCGCAAAATTGCCCACTAGTTCCTAATTTTGAATAGATAGGCCGAATGGAAGGCAGCTGTTAAGGAACACTTACCGCCAACTCTTGCCTGGTTGATAATAGGATTTCGCTATTACTCTTATAGCACACTCAGTCCCCAAAGTGTGGAACCCGTTTTTATGGTTACGGGACGCAAACCTCGAGCCCTCGGATTCAAAATTCGGTCAAGATATAACTACTAGGCAACGCCCGTCCCGCGACTGGTATAAAATTAAACATATCTGTCAAGTCACCTGTATATATTTTTGTAAAATCAAAACAAAGCGATTCTACATCAAATATAATATGAAGTAAGTTAGTATTAAATTAGTTCAAATCGAAACAAAACATCTAAGAATTTGTTTCGTGTTCTTATTAGCTGATACAAATTAGTACAAATCGAAACACATCTAAGAATTTGTTTCGTGTTCTTATTAGCTGATACAAATTAGTTCAAATTGAAACACAACATCTAAGAATTTGTTTCGTATTCTTATTAGCTGATGCAAATTAGTTCAAATCGGAACACAACAATAAGAATTTGTTTCGAGTTCTTATTAGCTGATACAATGTTCTTTATTTTGAAGAACAATTTTAGAGAACACTGGAAATAATTTTTTAAAAAATCGTATAACAAAGCTTAACACTGTAATACCACTTGTGTACAGTATTAGCTCCAATAGTAATACGTTTAAAGCATACAAAGAAAAAAGTTTATAAAGCTGAAATACTAAAAACCCAAAATTGCGACAGAGTTTATTCTTTGACAAGCTAATGTAAATCGAAATATGATCGTTGTTTGAGTTGCTTAAACATCACCTAAATTTTATAACTGCAAATTAACTTTTTGTGTGTGGAAAATATCACAATTACATAAAATCACATTTATGAATTTTGTTTTCAGTATAATAGCACTAAAAATGTTTGGGTGTGGTTCCTGATTTCAACAACTTTTCTAATGAATAATTATAAAATATTTTTAAAAAATGCTGTTATTAAATGTCGTTGGTAACATTTGAAGCCACGAATTAGTTTATTATTAAACTTTGAAGGAATACAATTGTACAAAGTTTAAAAGCGCCACATAGTTAAACATCACACTTTAGCAACAATTTCACTTACAGAAACCGGCAAAGAAATGAGAGGCGGGGTAAGCTTGTGGATCCGCATATTCCTAAAAGAATGGCATGTTTAAATTTAAGCGCTTTTGAAAAAAACAACAAAAAAACTACAACTGCTATGTCAGATGGTGGGGTAAAAAATATTTTAACTGGAAGAGTTCCTACAGTCAACTATGTGAGTGAAAAACTTAGATACTACAGAAAAATTAAATACATGACATTAAACGCATGTTAAACATTTTTAACCTAGAATTTTCGAAGATCTATATTTTCAGAACGAATTAATTCAATACAATTTCAGGCCATAAGAATAACAACAATTTTATTTATCCATGTCTACAAGTTAAATATTCTAATAAGAAATCTAAGCAACCAAATAAGTTCAGTTCCAATTTGTCTCTAGGAAAAATACTGCATGAGTAAAAAATAAAGTGAACTAATCACATTTAGTGACAATACGAAATATCTTCTTTGTCTATTGTATAAAGTATCATATAGGTTTTATCAGTATAATTCCAATCTACAAAACAAGTCCTGCTGTAGCTTTATAGTCCATTATAATTTTCAGAAATCTGTTTTATTATAAAGAATGCATCAAAATTAGAGCTTCATATAGAAAATATTCTGTCTAAAACTGTCTGCAATATACCATGAGGCTGTCACACATGTTGAACTGGTAATCATAAGACATCATCTGAAGTGCTTATTATGATTTTGCACATACCTGTGTTTTCATTGTATCCTGTATGACATATTTATGGTTTTTCTTGAAGCATTTGACTGATATTGGACCAAATAAACAAGTTTCCTTTGTTAATTTTATTCCACGTGAGAAAGAAGTAGTAATAGAAATAATTAAGTAAATATATGAAGGATATTTGCTCTGGTCAATTAAAGCACTACTTCATTTTCCAGCTGGGATTATAGTACATGTCTCAAGTATGTTTTATCTGCTTATTATTGAATGCACTGTCTGAATTTCTTTTATCAGTCAATATGATGCAAGGTCCTGGAGATTTTATATTTAAGAAAGTACAAACCTAAATATTTGACAACTTTTAAATTTCCGATAATTAGACATTGACTGATTTCATATGGTTAACAGATTTGACTTATTTCAACTTTGATACGTGTAGGACATAGTTGTCTCTTACTTTATAAAAGTATCTAGCAAATTAGGCATCAAACAAACTTTATTAAAACATCAAGCACACTCATCAGTTCATTTATATTTTATCTTGTTGTTTTCTGTGTTTTATATACTGGTTTACAAACAACAAAGATGCTGATTTATTTATCATAATGTTTTAAAACATGATCAGATGTTTTTAGGTGTATGATTCTTGTGTCTTTTTTTTGACTGATGTAATGAATTTTTTTCCATTCAAAGACCCATATTTAAAAAGTATGTTTTATTTCATTTTTAAGTGAAAAATGAAATTAATGTACAATTCCTATACTGAAAAAGAATTATGTGTAGATATGTCTGATGTAAATTATCAAAGCTATAAATTTAACATTGATAAAATGCAGTATTACACAAAAATTACTATTTCTTATGTATTTAGCTCTCTTTACATGAGCTCCTGGTAAATGACTTAAAGAAAAAATGTTTCCTTTCTTTCTTTCTTGGTTTGTACAGGAAGCTCCACTAATGTGTAAATAAAGTCAGTTACATCATGCACAAAATGTCAAGTAAATTGGTTAGTTTGTGTGTACTTGCATGGAATTCTTGTGTCCAAAACTATCACTTAAACAGGATTTCCAAATAATAAAGATACACAGCTACTTCTGGAAATACTTTTCAAACATCACAAATTCTATTAGCATTTTTAATTCTAACTATTAATGATGAATCTATTCAATAAAATAAATGCTCAAGAATGAAACTGAGAAAGTCACAGAAAGAAGACACACAAATATCCCACATATATAAAAGTTAACAATGTTCATAAGAACTGGAAATTATATCGATTTTTTCACATCTAAACTTCTAATGGATGAAGTCTATGGAAGTTTATGGTCTTACTGTATGGTGCCTCTTAACCAAAAAATTCCATCAAAATATAATGTTGATCAAAAATATTAAACAACCTAAATGTAAACAATAACTCAGATAAAGTAATTACAAAATAGCTTAATAACTTTGCAGATACAATGTAATAAAGTTCTCATTATCTTTTTTCCAGAAGTACACACACTGCAGACAAACTTTCAAATAATGTATAATTAAAAAAAAAAGAGCATCACTCTTAGAAATAAAGATGACACATGTTTTAATAAAAAGTATTTTAACTTGCACACTAATGAGTATTACACCATCAAATTTACTTGAAAAAAGAAGAAAAAAACTTACCTTGTTCAACATTTACCCCATAACTACTATTTAACCAAACTAAAATAAGTTTTGCTCTCGGTTTATTTCAAGTGAGGCTAATAATTAAAGGTCAAACCTACCAGATACTTTGTGCACAACACATGCAACAAAAAATTACAGAACTCTATAGAGTGTACATGCAAGCAAACAGCCTACTGAATAAAGTCAAGGTGATCTACTGTAGCAACTGTAACTCAGTGTACATGTAGTGACATCAGATAATGTAGGTTACAATTTTTCATTCATGTTCATGGAAAATTATATGGCATCCAACATATAATAATAGAAAAATTCTTGCAACTTAGTAATGTTGTAATACATATGTTTGAAGATTTTAAACAGTTTGCTTGCACTGGTTACATCTTTATTTCAATACATTTTACTCAAATTTTAGAATGGTAGTCATAGAAAAAGTCTGTTTTTTTCTTTTTGATGTTCATTGAATTTTTGTTCATTATTTTCCTTTATTATAAAGATCTTATGAATAGCATGCTCACATTAATTACACACATTTCTAGCAATAATCATTAAATAAGGATTACATACAGCCAATATGTTGTTGGTGTCATATCGACATGCTGGAATGCAGATTACCTGCATTTATGTAGATACTTCATGTACAATGGCATACCTATTACCATACTGTGCATGTTTATATGTACCAGTCTATGAAAAATAACAAACATTTTAGATTCTGATAAGTGTGTGTGTGTGTGTGTGTGTATATACATGTTCTTTAAAGTTCAAAAGCTTGTTAAATCTTCAATATAATCAGAATCTTAATAAGGCTTATGACTAACACCACATTAATACTCAGTCGCTCAGCAGTAAATCTGTAGGCTTAACATACTAAAAACCAATTTTCAATACAGATGGCCCATTGTGCAACTTTGTGCTTAATAACCAAACTAAACCATTAGTACCTGCTTAAAGAATGAACATCCTCTGCCAGTTTGTTAGTGCAATAAAATAATTACAATTTATATGCTCTAAACCAGTGTTTCTCAATCTTTTTTTGCTCTGGCTCCCTTTTGAGTTTGATTTTTCTCTGTGGCCCCACCCTTCATAGATGCTGTTACTTAGAAAAAAAAAGTTACTTCATTTCCACACTGTTGATTTATAAAAAATTTATGATATTATTTTTACAATATCGTATTGTTTTTAAATATTTTGTCTATAACATAATGTTTACTTATACAAGTAAAAAATATTCTGTTAATCACTTGACATTTTATTCAGTGTGATCCTTGGGCCTGATGAACACTTGAAAGTGAAAGTTTTTGAATGTCTGGTTGCAGTGTGGTCAGTGATAAGCAAAGATCACCCATGTGCACAAGATCAAGGCAGTTATGTATTTTTGACAGCAGATAAGTCCCAGACTAAAACCAGATAAGATGTGGGAAAAGCAATAAAATACAACTTTGCCTTCTCCCAGAGCAGTGGAAACTTATTAGCTATTTCACAACTTATCTAGAAATAATGTTTGTCACGTTTGAATCTAGCTTGGGCTGTTATATCACTCTGCTGCTTTTGAGAATCAGCCAAAAACATTCACAGATACCAGACAAACATTTTGATTGTTACTCAAGTACTAGTCATGTCTGGTAACTTTATTTCTGAGCTGTGGGGGATACAGGGCGAAGGGAATCTTTGATTCAATTTTAAATATTTTATTTGGGCAGTGAAGTTTCAGTGGCCCATTCAGAATTTACTGTGTCC
>NW_013666291.1:136861-145442 GCF_000517525.1 Limulus polyphemus
GTCTGGTAACTTTATTTCTGAGCTGTGGGGGATACAGGGCGAAGGGAATCTTTGATTCAATTTTAAATATTTTATTTGGGCAGTGAAGTTTCAGTGGCCCATTCAGAATTTACTGTGTCCCCCTAATTTTCCATCATTCACATGTGGACTCTTAGAAACATGGCGTGGACCCCTGGGGGGGCATATGGTCGATGTTGAGAACCACTGCTCTAAACTGTATTTTATAATTAAACTTCAGGGAACAATGGTTTAGATAGCTAGTTGCACAAGTTTCCAAGAAATATAAAAAAAAGATAGCTTAAATTTTGAAATTTCCAATAATATTACATTACTTAAGTATTAATCTATTACATTACTTTCCAAAACTTTAAAGAAAAATACCAATATCTGAATTTCATGAACTGATAATGTATGTGACAACTCTTTTTAATATATTAAATTGCTTCTCATGATTATTGAAATTAAACATCAAAATATATCAAAATTATTATAAGTAGGTAGGTTATACACAGTTTTTCTATGTTAGAAATCCATTAGTGTAAAAACCAACAACAAAAGTTTATTTTAGTTCCTTTTCCATGTGTTTGTAATGGGTTAGTTTTTGTCACATGTACTTAATAGTAGTCAGTTAAATTTCATCCTCATTCAATACATTTTCCCAGTAATTCTAATGTACAAGAGTACTGAATTATTACTAAAAGAGTTTAATAAAAGATTTACAAATTATTCAGTGAAATGTTTCATAAATAAAAACTAACAAGGCTTCACAAAAGGTAAAACTTGCTTTAATAATCTGTTATCTTTTTTTTTCAGGATGTTCCTTATCTTTATGATGGATAGGATGTCAACTCAATGTGCATAGATTTTCAAACAACTAGGACTTTTATTTCTTACTGCTTAGATGGAGAGATAATTAGTAAATTTGTACAGTTTGCTGATGGCATTAAACTCTTTGCTTTTTTAACTGTACCAAGGATGCTGAAGTATTACAGAATGGCTTGACATGGATCAATTGGTAAGTTGGACAAATATCTGGCAAATGATCTTTAATTTTAATAAGTGCAAGGAAATGCATTTGAGATATCATAATTTGGATCACATGTTTAATATAGATGGAACCCACTGAATAGAATAATTGAATATGATGATCTTGGCATCAATCATTCAAGAATGCTCTGTTGTTAGTAGTAAAGCTAATAGACTTTTAGGATGTATTTATAGACATACTGATTACAGTCAAGAGAGGTAATTAGAAGAGGGCTACTAAGATGATTCCAGGTATTGGAAATATTATCTTACAGAGACAGGTTAAGATCTTTTTATTTTCAGAAATGGGTAAGAAGTGATCCTAATGAAGTTTACATGGATATCTGGGGGGACACTATAAAATAGAGGCTCCTAACTTCTTTGTCCTACATTCTGAAGATAATAAAACAAGAGAATAGAAGTTTAAAATTTCAAAAAGACAAGCTAGGCTCCAGTTATAGTTATGGTTCCACTCTAGAAGAATTTTTTGCATAGGCCAGAGTGGAGGTTCTCCTCCCTCCAGTTATGGTCAGTACAGAGTACATGTAGGATTTGGACAGTTTTATTTTTCTAACAGGGAAAGTAACTCATGGGATAAATTGCCATCAGCAATAGTGGAAGCCAACAATTAAGAGGACCTCCAAAAGGGAACTAATGATTTCCTGAAAAATAACAGGTAGGTTTAAACTGTTACTTTTCTGAGGGGTGAGTGTGCAAGGACAGCACAGGAGAACCAAATGGTCCCTTGTTGTCCATATGTAAGATTAACAGGCCTACAATCACTTGGCAATTCTTATCATCTTCCTTAAAAAGAGAAGTAACATTAACCAACTTCCAATCCTCTGGCATCTGCCCACTATTCAAGGACTTCAAAAAAATAGTAACAAGTAGCTTACATATTCAATCCTTAACCTCTTACAAAAGTCTTGGGTAAATTTTATCTGGCCTAGAACCTTTATCATTCTTTAAACTTCTCAATTCATTCTTAACAAGCTCAAATTAATGAGATCATCTTCTATCTTGTTTCCATCAAGCAACTGTTCAGAATGACAAATATTACTTAAATCTTTATTAGTAAAAACCGAAGAAAAAAATAGAATCTAATAACTCAGCGATTCCATAATCAACATACATTAGCCTTCCTGTATCATCCCTCAAAGGCTCTACTCCCATCCTAACATTTTGCTTACCCTTAATGTATTCAAAGAAATCCTTACAATTAACATTTAGATTATCAGCCAACCTTTTTTCATATAAATGTTTTGATTTCCATTAGACCAACTCATTTGATCTTCTATAGTCATCCAAATCTCCCATCATTGCAGTCAATTTAAACTTTTTATGATGTTTAAGAATTTATTTTTAACTTTTTTTCACATTTGATCAGTATCTCAAACTAATTCAATTGCCCAATTCATTGCAGACAATTCTTGTCTAATCCCTTCAAGATTTTTTTTTTGAAATCTGGAACCAAAATCTTGTTATTTCTTATCTCCATATGCAGCAAAACATCAAATCTAATTGAACAATAATCACTTGCAGCCAGATGATCTCCAATCTCTACCCTATCAACCATTTCTTTATTAAAACTTAAAAATTAATCTAAAATAGCATTGTTGTTAGTAGGTTCCCTAACAAATTGTTGAAGAAAACCATCCTGAAGGACCTGAAGACGAAAGATGGAAGACTTTCGAAATGTCATCCCCTACATTTGTAGGTTTCTACAACAGGCAGTTGCTGTCCACTTGAAACTTAGATTCATTATGAATACTCTGCCTAAACAACCTATCAGAGATGATAAAAGATGTCTTACATAGTCATTTAACAAAGCTTAAAATTTTGTTGGATAGTCAGCATGGTTTCACTAAAGGAAAACTTGCTTTATTAATCTTTTCATATTGTTTGAAGAGGTTACTGCTTACATAGATGAGGGTACAGATGTGTATTTGGACTTTCAGAAGGCATTTGACAAGGTGTCACAAAGTTATATCTGTAGTTGTTGGGGATAGGTTGGCTCACTGGATAGCAGAAAGCTGTTATGAGTGGAGTTCAGTCAAACTGGATAATGTTACAAGTGGTGTACCTCAAGGCTCAGTGTTAAGAGTATCTTTGCTCTTCTTGGTTTAAATCAATGACATAGGTGAAGAAATGGTCAATAAATTACTTAAATTTCCTGATGAAATCCAGGTTTTTGGTGTTGCTGGCTGTGAGGAGGATGCTACTGCTTTACAAAAGGATTGGGATTATTTGATGATTTGGATGACTAAATGGCAGATGACTTTTACTTATAATAAATGCAAGTTAATACATTTGGGATATCACGAATTGAATTATGAGTATGATTTTAATAGGAATAATCTTAATAGGTTTATGGAGGAAAAAATATCTTGGTTTTCCGATTCATTGGTCACTTAAGCCATTCAAGCAATGTGCCAATGCTAATGGCAGGGCAAATGGGATTTAGGTTGTATCTACAGAAATATTGAATACAAGTCTAATGAAGTAATAATGTTATTGTGTAAGTCATAGGCTAGGTCACTGTTAGGAGTACTATGTTTATTACTTAGCTCTTTATCTTAGAAAGGACATTAAATTGTTGGAAATGGTTCAGAGAAGGGCTACTAGGATGATACCTGAAATGGAAAGGTTATCATATGAGGATAGATTAACATTGCTGAACCTGTTTTGTTTTTTTTAACAAAAAAAAAAGAGTTAGAGGGGATCTGATTAAGGCATTTAAGATTGTAAAGGGAATTGATAGTGTTGATGCATCATCTTTTTTAATATTTTTTAATTAAGACAGTAAGACTAGGAAACAAATATAAATTTTGGCAGGGTAGGAGTCATCTTCAGCTAAGACAGCTTTATTTTTCTAACAGGACGGTTGACCTTGAAACAAATTGCTTTCAGATGTGGTAGATGCAGATAATTTAAGGGAAAAACTTAATAAATATTTGAATATTAAGGGCTGGCTTTGATTTTTTTAGTGTAAAGAATGGCCTAGATGGACCAAAAGGTCCCTTTTTGTCCTTTAATGTTATCTTATAATACTAAAACTGTCACTTCTATCACATTTTGCTCTCCACTTTAATTGTTGTACACATATCACTCAAAACCTATAAATTTGTAACATAGGTGATGAAATAGTTGCCAAATTGAAACTAACTGAAAACAATTTGAGAGATTTCAGCCTCTCATCATATGACAACCCCTCCATCCCAGGCACCATTCTAGTAACACTTCTTTGAACCCTTTCCAACAATTCAATGTCCTTCTTAAGGTAAGAAGCCCAAGACTGAACACAATATTCCATATGTGGCCTAACCAGTGACCTGTACAATGAGAGTATAAACTCTTTAGACTTGTATTCAATATTTCTACAGATACAACCTAAAATCCTATTTGCCCTACCACTAGCAACAGCTGGATGGCTTTAGAGACTGATCGACTATTACACCCAAGTTGTAATCACTAAAAACAGAAATCAATAACTTTCTGATCTAAGTCCAAATATCTGACTTCAGGTCATTACATTTGACTTAAAGGAGCTTTCATCATCTATTCCTACACTCCAAAACACAGAAGTATTTTTCGATAACAATTACTTGAAACTTTCAATTTGATTTTCCATTTTATTAGGTATTTTTTACACAGTGAACTCATTTCGTTTATTTAGTGTCCTAGCGATCCTAAGTAATTGTATATTTTACATGTTTTTTTTTCTTTATATAATTTTTATTATTTATATTATTCACTAAGTTTCCCTCTAGTAGTACATTGGTAGAGTAATAAACCTTCAAAAAGATTAACTGGCAAATGTTGTTTTTATTATTAAGAAATGGACATCCTTCCCATGTGCTTTGTAGAATGATAAAACCAAATCCTATCTTAATTAAAATGCTAAAAGTGAGTGATACTGCTCAAGAAGGAAAGGATTTGTGAGATAGCCAGTTGTTTTCCTCTATTAACCAATGATAGAATGACACATTTCTTGATTTAAAATAAACAAATAAATAAATCCCATCAACTTCAGTTCAGCCATATATATATATGTATGTATTTTGTTACAAACATAAATAGGTTCAAGACGTCTTGATAGAAATGAATAAAAACCCTATAACCTGAGCACTTTTGAAAGAGCTCGGATTATATGGTTTTTTATTCATTTCTACCTAGATTTTGTTTTAAACTTGTATTCCAGGTTAAGAAGTGTTTTTATGTTGTTGTTTTTTTTGTTTCTCTGACACCTAACTTAATGGAAATGCATCATACATCTTTTAATATCTGCCTACTCAAATATATTTCCAAAAATTCCTCAAATAATGTTTGAAATGCATAAAATTAACATCTTACCTAACTGCAGCATGTTCAATTGTTGTTAGAGAAAATAAAAACAGAGTTCTATCCCAATACAAATGTTGGAAACAACTTCATAGCAAACCAAGAATTCTATTATTATATGTAGGTAAAATGAATAAAAGCATGGTATGGAAATCCTCATCTACTTTCTGTTTACTATTTAAATCTGGATGTAAACCTAAATGTAATAACTACTTAACAGAATCAGGGATGGAAAAACTTTCAGTTTAACACAGAAATGTATCATTCCTTTAAATGTTTATCCTGGATGCAAAAATTATGATAATATATACTAATATATTATATATTTTTTTTTTACATAAGGAATATTTATCTCACAGAAAAGTGTCACACATGGGTGAGGAATGTCAATGACAGATAACAGAAATATTACATTTAATGTGAGTGGAGGCTTTTTTTTTTTTTTTATTAAGAGAGTGTCAGAGTATGACAACTTTTTAGAGAACTCATGATACAAAGTATACACAATTTATTAAGTTATTATTTACTGGATAAATAGTCAATGATGAAGATAAAACATATCTTTTATATGTATATGTTACTGCCTTATTGTTTAACATTTCAGTGTTGTGCATATTACAATTTGTGTTTTAAGGGCTACATTTATGAATATTTATTTTCATGTGTAAAAAAATCTTAGGTGGATTAGTACCAAGTCTATGTCAACCACTCTCACAATAACATAAAAGTGATTACAATACTTCATGGTATAGTATTTATACATGCAGGAACAGCTATTAAATTGCAATTAGCGAGATAAGTATTTGCTTAACTGTATGATGTAAAATTGTATTTAATCTTTAGACAACAAAGATGAAGTAACCTTTCTGTTGAAAAAAGGTTTACTAAGAAATGTTTTTACATAGTAAATAATTGCAAAGAAATCAAATAGAAGATTGTTTTCAAGAAAACAACATATTTAATGAGTTGAATCTATGCAAAAGTGAAAGATTTAGGTTGTCTTTATTTACTGAAAAACTACTCTCTCATTAGGTTATAAAAGATAAATGTAACATTTTTATTATGTTTAAATACATTAATTCTTTCACTGCCATGTGGACATACTCTAGAATAATGCCATGCAAGTTTGGAATTTTGAAAAACAATGAACTGATATTAAGAAAGGGTATTTCCTTTCAAACTTCCTAAAGTTTACCAATTTCAAGTTGCAGACAAGTAATGAATTATTAAAACATGCATCTTTTTTGTGTTTTATTATGTAATGAAAAGAAACATGGCACTGAAAGGGTTGTTATAAACATGGTAGCAAAGAGGTTAAATTATTGTATATATTAGTTTCTTGCAGCTTAATTAGGCACACATTTATCAATAAATTTCCCAAATAAAAATATTAAGGAATAATTTGTTAGTAAACAAATTAACTTTAAATCAAGTTTGTAAGTATGCTTAAAAAGTTGTACATGTACATGTAATCTTGATAGGGATGTTATTATAATTGCCTCATCCTACAGTGCTACTAGAATTAATTTTGGTATTAATTAAGTTTTATCATTGATAACACTTTTATAAAAAGAACTTGCTGTTGAAGAAAATACATACCAAAATAATTTTAAATATTGAAAGAGAAAGATTATTGTTTAATGTCACAACTAAACTCTAAAGAATTTAATTTTTTACTGCAAATGTACAATAATTTGTTTCTCAGAAGTGTCTGTACTATATCTTGATGAAAAGTTTATGCCAAAACCATGATTATAACAATAAAAGTGTCCAAACACCTATTTTTGTGTGTTGTGTATTTTCCAGATTTCTTACTTTTTTTATGGCACCTTTAACAATTCATTTTTGAACACAGCTTGAGGTTAGTTAAGTATTACCTAAAGATGGAACATTTGGGGAATACCATTTGTCTTCTCAGCTATGTAGCCTCACTTAGTACAAAAACTAATAAAACTCATATTTAAATTTAATATCTTTATCAGCTTTACAGTTCAAATATTTTGTTTAAACAATTAACACTGGGAAGTTTCAGCCCAAAGGAGCTAAAAGTCAGTTTTAACTGCCTATATATATTAAAAAAAATCCAAAATTAAAGCTAATCACGATATTAAACTTAATCACCCAGTGATAACCTTCGGATTGTTAATAAGTTTGTTTGTTGAATTTCATGCAAAGTTACTTACTAGCCTTTCCTAATTTAGAAATGATAGATTACACAGAAAGGCAACTAGTCAACACCTCTCATTGCCAACTCTTGGGCTACTTCTTTACCAATGAAAGGTGGGATTGACTGTTACATTATAATGCCTCATGGCTGAAAGGACGAGCAGATTCTGTGATGGGATTCTAACCCATAACTTGCAGACCGCGAATCGAGCTCCCTAGCTACCATGTCATGCCACGCCTTGTTACTAAGAGCTTCTGACTGAAAGCAAAGGTTAAAATAAAATGTAAACTACACTTTAAACTGTTTAGTATTAATGTAGTCTCTACAGGTATAATGTGTAGTGAACATGTGTTTCATTTTTGCACATTGTAAGTATGTAATCAAAATGTTTATTGATAGTTCTCCAGATAATAAAAGAAAATCACATTATGAAAACAAAGATTAAATATACACATCAAACCTTTAAGCATCAAAATTTTATGTTCCATAACCTAGTGTTTTAAACCATTGACTTTAATACTAAAATACAGAAATTAAAAAGTTCAAGTGGTACATAACAATATTTTGATTTCTTGTACTTCAGAATTTGGCCATACTTCAGTGTTAATTAATTATCTATCAAAACAATGATTTTATTTATGACATACAATCTCACAATATATATTCATAGAGAAAATCACCATACAAATAGAATGCATTAATTCCAACTGTTTCTGTGTTTGTCAACAACGTGGACAACTACTACTACTATTAATATCATTAGTCATAGTACTATAATTAATTCAGTAAAATTGCTGGATAATTCTTTCTTTTACACCTACTTTCCTACAATTTACAAACGTATAAGTTATAACTTAAGTTACAACTTACAAGTCAGTTCTAACGTTATCTTAAAATGATTGTTTATCGATATCATAATATGTAAACTGATAAGGTTTAACTATTGAACTCAATAACTGAATGTGAAAGTTTCATAAGCTGTAACTTCTTTCAGTACCGTATTTTTCGGAATATAAGACGCACCCTTATTTTGAAGACAAAGTTGGG
>NW_013666291.1:146170-162692 GCF_000517525.1 Limulus polyphemus
CCCAACTTTGTCTTCAAAATAAGGGTGCGTCTTATACACCGAAAAATACGGTATATTGTTATTTCACTAGTAGATTACAATATTGTTAGTTGTGAGTTGAATTACCTATTCTGCGCATACAATTCAGTAAATACATATGAGCAGTATGAAACTTCAAATGAAATAAATAATTTATCAGTTCACGTTAACTTCTAACTACTGTAATTGTAATGTAAAAATTGTTTTACTTTTAGTGATTAACTTTTTTTATAATAATATTTAACTTGACGTTTTAATTTAAGTTTAAATGCATTTTCTAGTGGATTTACAATTTTTATCCTTTTATTTCTAACAGCTATAGAGCTATTAAAAATTAAGATTACATCTTTGTTGTACTTACTAATATAGGATCCGAAACATTAACAATCCTGCGAAAAAGTATACCCAATCCAACACTTGGTAGGCCTACCCCTCGAACAGCCATTTCTTGCTACTCGTGGTGCTACTCTGGAATTGAAATACTTCAGTTACTGCCGCTCCTTCGCACATGGCAGAACAGCGTGGGCGATGCTTCTACGTTTGAACACGATTTGGTCTGTTTGTTTGATTTCGCGCATAGCTACATGAATGCTGGAAGCTAGATCTGTGCTAGACTGTAAGGTGAAAACCACCCAGTGCCAAAGCTTGGGTTACAGCTGTTAAACTGAATAACAGAATTTGACAATCACCCTTTTAACGCACTCATAACAGCAAAAGAACGCAATCACTGAACTTAAATTTCACTGTCTGGCACACTAACCACTAGGCTGCGCTCGGCTCACACAATTTGACAGATAAATATATATATATATATATGAAAATTAACGTTTTATTTACTTTCTTATCTATATACATTTAAGTTTAGCAGTTTCAGTCTTACAACTTAAATGGTAATAATTCTCTCCCCTCCCTCTTTCTATGACTCAGTGAGAAGCCTGAGGGTGTGTTTGTGCGTGTTTTTCTTGTAGCATTTATAGACTTACTGCTATCCTAGCGGAGGACAAGTCTGAAAGGCTAATAGAATTTCAATAGATGGTATGGCTTTGCGATTAACAACAAACAAAGTAATATATATATTTCTGGTTCATGTAATACATTCCTTCAACCTTCTTCTTTGTTATAAATTTTAGCTTTAGTCATTTTGTCATTAGTGATTTAATTATAATTATGATATATTGTTTAAATAACGTGATGAAATCAAGAAATATTGCAATAATATTTGAAAAAGGTAAATTAATTATGTATTACAAATTGCAAGAAAGGGAGTATATTACTAAGACAAGTCGATAAACAAACAGATAAATATCTATCTAAATACTCTCCGACCATTATTATTATTGTAATATGTAGAATTGTTATAAAGAATTCTTCTGTATTGGTCCTTAAGGTGGTGGCCCGACATGGCCAGGTGGTTAGGGCGTTCGACTCGCAATCTGAGGGTCGCTGGTTCGAATCCCTATCCTACCAAACATGCTCGCCCTTTCAGCCGTGGGGGCGTTGTAATGTGACAGTCATTCTCACTATTCGTTGGTAAAAAAGTAGCCCAAGAGTTGTCGGTGGGTGGTGATGACTAGCTGCACTTCCCTCTAATATTACACTGCTAATTTAGGAACAGCTAGCGCAGATAGCCATCATGTAGCTTTGCGCGAAATCCAAAACAAACAAACAATATATGAGGATTTACGCTGCTAGAAACCGGGTTGGCAGAGCACAGATAGCCCATTGTGTAGCTTTGTGCTTAAGTACAAACAAAAAAGTAAAGTATAATATGTAATCCACATTTTGTCATTTAAGAAACATGATAATCTCTTACTACAAAAGCGATAATTAATTTTGCTATTCTTTATGAGACATATTTTTTTTTATTTCTATTTTAAGTCTAGGTTGCTTCTAAAGTTGCGCTGTACTTGATTACTCAAATGTTTTAAATCATTAACTGAGTCTTCCTAATGTGTGTGAAATAATGAGTCTGAAAAGTTAGTTAAAATTAAAACAATATTCAACACAAAACAAACAAAAAAATGTAGCATATGTTCATGTGCACATGAAAAGGCATTTGCTTGTACTAGGTTGAGCTTAGTCGCACAACTTTTTTGCCCTCAGAACAGACTTCCAGGGCATAGAACTAAGCACGATGAGCTTAAAAATACTCTGCACGTTGTAATAAAACTAGCCAAAGAAATTGTACCTGAAATCAACAGGTTGTCTAGTAACAGTGTCACATTGTGATTTTTGTTCCCTGTCATCATTGGTCAGCTGTTAGATTAAATCACCATCAAATTGCACATTAGAGTATATTGTAGTGCCAATCCTTTTAACCTGGATTCTGTTTATTACTGCAATCAGGCAGAAGAGGAATCACGTACTATAGAACAAAGAAATAAAGGAATTAAAACAAGATAATCTTAACAATATTCTAGACCACGTGTTCCTGCCATTACATCACAGAAATTACATAATACTTATATCACTAAAGAAAGTAGAAAACATACGATATGCCAGTATATCACACTTTTCCTTCCCCTTTTCTTTCAGGCTTGTCTTCAAGCCAACAATTAAATTTTACTTTAAAACAAATCATATTTAATCTCACAACATGGCCAAGGAGCACTTTACGTTATTCAAGAACACTTGCACATCATACAGACAACACAAACCCTTTAACAAAGATCTACAATATACCACAGATACATAAATATCCCTTTAACAAGATTTATCAAAAACTTGGAAAACATCATCTCTTAATATTGCTAAATTGAACCACAATATTAAAATGCACATTATTAATGTAAACTAATTCTTGAATTACACTCAAGAACACATGACAATACATTATACACTGATCAAGTTCTTTAATCTAAGTTCAAAATATCAAATAAGATAATGAACAAAACAATACAAATTGTGTCAAAATAAAATATTCAAATAGAAACCTCGTAAAGGTATTTCAAATGAAACATAAGAAATTTTATTTTAACATAAAAGAATAATTATTATTAAGTAATTCTTTAACTTCAATTTAAATTACATGAAACCTAGCACAATACAAAAATAAAATGACCCTTTAACAACAAAACACATAAGAATACCTTTTAACACTGAACATATCAATACCTTTTAACATTGAAAAACAATGTGCAAGTACATTCTCACATAAGCAAAAAGTATAACTAAATAAGAAAAAGAAAGAAAGAAAGAAACTAAATGCAAGGATGCGCTATACACTTTATAGGGTTTTTAGCTTTTATGTAGTTGTCTTTTTTATCCTTTTATTGAGTGATTTCTTTTTTTATGCCTCCCAGTGGCTTAACAGTAAATATATAGACTTAAAATGCTAAATATCGGGTTTATATACCTATGGTGGGCAGACCACAGATAAGCATTGTGTAGCTTTGTGATTAACAACAACTGACTAAAATTGTCTTCTTTTTTTTTTGAAGATGTAGTAAGGTTAAATGTCATGGATATTTTTGATTTTTTTTTGTGTTTGCCATGCAAGGGACTATTGTGCTGTAATGCCCTTTTCACGTGAGGAAGCAGGACATAACCAGTGTAAATCATTGTTAAAGTTCCAAGTAAATGTGTTAAATATATGTTAAAAGGTTTCTCTTCTGATTTGTTTCGAGTTTAGTTTAGTTTCATGAATAGTTTTTTCTTGTGTATTATTTTTTTTACTCTTAACATTAAATGAAAATTAAGCTCTTTAACATAAGATATCATCATTTAACTGAAAAATACGGGATATCAAAAAATAACCATTTTCTGCTCGTGTGCATCTACGTGCATGAGCAAATTGTGGATTTTTAAGCATATATATATATATATATACAATACAATAACATTATTATTATTAAGTAATCTTTTAACTTGAATCTAAATAACATGAAACCTAGCACAAAGCAAAAATAAAACGACCCTTTAACAATGAAATACATAAGAATACTCTTTAACACTAAATATATCAATACCTATTAACATTGAAAAACGATGTGCAAGTACATTGCCACTTAAGCAAAAAAGTATAACCAAATAAGAAAAGAAAGAAAAGGCTTAGGGATGTAGTGATCTCATCAAAGATGCAAACACATCTGCCATCTTCTTCTTGTGTTTGTGCCACATTCTATGATGGGTCAAATCACTTTGGACCTCCTCCTTGTATTTGAATGAAGGAGTGGGCCTTTCCCTCAGCTGATCTTCTTTCCAGTGGTAGAGGACCCAGTGATATTTCTATTTAGCTGTCATTTTATGGTATTGGTGCTTAAGCATTGTAATATGCTCTAATGTGAGCCAGTTGATAGTCACCATAGGTGGCCTGGAAGGGAAATCCGTGTTTATCTCCTTGTGGTCTTTGCCATACAAACAAAAATAACTTCTAAATTCCTGCACTTCTACACATCATAGCATGCATGAAAGAGCCAGAACACATCACTATGTAAAATATAATAATAATAAACCCAAAATCCAAAAACTGCTAATCTCCTGTCCTCCACACACACTCATAAGTGTTGGAGGCAGAAAGCATTTCAATTAAAAACAATAGAATTGTAAATTATGATAAATCAAATACATACCAAATATACATTCATCCCTGGAAGTGGTCGACGCTCCACTCTGATCACATTAACCCTACCAAATGAGTTTTCAGTGTCACTATCATCTTGCAGTTGGTGGTCATGGATGTTGTAATATCATCTTGGGCTCTTACCAGGTTCTTCTTGGCTTTAGCTAGTATATACTAAATATACATTCACCACAGAAAATGGTTGCGGCCTTACTCTACTCATCTTAATTCCATCGGCAGAGCTTTCAGTGCCACCATTATCTTTCATTTGATAGACATGAATGTCTTGTGGTCTTTTTGGGCCCTGATCGTTTCTTCTTGACACCAGCTAACCTACCTACAGGCTTTGGACCTCCTCCTTACGTTTCGATAAAAGTGTGAGGCTTTACCTCAGCTGATCTTATTTGCAATAGTAAATGGGGTCCAGTCTTTTTTCCATTGAACTACCATATCCTAGCAGTGGTGTTTGAGCACTGGAATCTGTTATAATGTTAGCCAATTGGTAATCGTCTGAGTTGGCTTGGGAAGTTCCATGTTGATCTGATTCTGGGATGTCTCACGTGGTCTCTTTGCCATCAGTGTTGCCTTGGAGACTATGGTAGTGTACATCCTTTGTAATTATCCAACAGGTCCAGCCGTCGAGGTCAAAGCTACATTGTTGATGGCAGGCACCGTTGGATGAGCCATCTGGTCCATCATTCTGGTTTTCATTGCCACCATCAAAGTCATTCTCGATCTCATCATGTCTTTATCTTTCTAAGATTTGGACATTCTTCGAGATGTACCTAACTCCAAAAAGTTATTTTGGGGTTCAGGGATGTAGTGATATCATCTTCTTCTCGTCTTATTGTATTTGTGCCACATTCTATGGGACAAATCACCAAGCCCCAGAGATTATTTAGACTTCACCTTCGTGGACAGAATCAGCAACAGTACAGACCTCTGCTGCTTGATAATTGGATATGAAGGCGTTGATTTAGATGAGTCAATACTGGAGACTTCCCAGCAGCATTAGGTCTTCATCACCCTCCTGAACATCTTGGCCCTCAGAAACATCACTACCAATCCACTTATGGTAAATGTTAACCTAGCACTCTCAATCTTCGCGATGTTTTCATGTCTCTCACTATAAAATAAATCTTGGGCCTTTCAATCACATGATTGTCCTAGCTGTTAATAATTGAGTGGCAATTCTACAGTGTGATGCATGCATCACATCTCATTATCATTTGATTGCAGATCAGCAACTGTCCTAACTGTCAATAATCAAGTAGTAGCTATGAAATGTAGTCCACACATTCTACTGAACCACTTTGTATTAGTTATTCATAACCAGGTGGGTTATCATAAAATATATTGAATACTTTACAGTTTGTATCACCCGATAGTTTGGAAAGCAAGAGATACTACTTTCTTTCAGTCACCAGTTTCTCAACCCAATGATCATACTAGATCTGATGACCAAGAAGTAACTGTACAGTGTAGTGTCTCAACAATATTTCATGTTACCGCTCAGGGCTCAGAAAGTAAGGGTCGCTACACTATTGCATTTAGTAGTCTTCCAACTACCTGGTTGTCCTAGCTGTAATAATCAATCCGATTCATGCCATTTGGGAGGTAAATTTTGGTAATTTGTCAACCAGTTGGAGTTGATAATCATTTTCAGTTCCAGCGACTCCTCATTTGGTTCATCAAATACCACGAGATAAGTATCTTCAGCTTTCTTTCCATAATATAACAAGTTGAATTGACTTGATGTCTTCATCCTCCACTGCCTCATCAGTTCTTTCTCCAGAATTCTGATCAAGCCAGTGCAATAAGAGCTCATTTTTGATGTACGGACATAACTTATAAACATGATCCATACTTTTTAGTGTGCCTTAACTCTGCTGTAGCTTGTGTCACATATGGACTAATCCAGACAAATCCAAATTTCTTTTGTGCTGCTAGCACATACCACAACCACATATATTTGCCCTATTCGAACATCTATTCTTCCACTGTCCAATCATAGCACTTCTTCTGTCATCGTACTGCCTTCTCGAGTTATCAGTTGAACTTGCGTGTGGTTTAGCTACTCCATGTACTTTTGGGGATTTTGTGAAGTTCTCCTTGAGGTGGAGGACCATACATCATGTCTACAGGTTATAGCACCTTCCAGCCAAACATGGCCAGGTTCAATGAACAACCAATTGATACCTGTTCCATTTTATATGCCATTATTGTATATGACAAGTGTTCATCCCAGTTGGTTTTCTCACGATTAACAAGTTTCACAAGCATACACTAGGTAGTTTGTATTATCCATTCTGCCAAACCATCAGACTGAAAGTGATAAGGTGAATTAGAAGTCTTCACATACCTAACGTTCTATACAATGCAGTGAACAGTTATCTGTTGAAGTTGGCTCCCTGGTCTATGTGGATGTCTTCCATTGTGCTCCGAATCATACAACCTAGTTCTTGGCTAACATATCAATGGTCTGTCCAAGTGTATTGATCACTAAATAAGCTTTGGCTTACTTCCTAAAATAGTCAGTGGCAATAAGTATGTAGAAATTACCTCTTGCATCATCCAATAGTTAAATAGTGATATCGAGGGTTATCCTCTTCAGAGAAGACCCAACAATTTTCTGTTGGAGCTTGCTCTTTCTTGACTGGTTTTTCTCTGGTTGACACACACTGTACATAATATACACCAGTACAGAACATCTCGACTCAATTGTGGCCAGACAAATTGCTTTATAGTGTAAGCACAAATTTAGGTTATGTAAACCTGGGTGCCCTCCAGTCTTTGTGTTGTACAAAATCTGGAGTATTTCTTGTCACAGACCTGGTAAAAATGATACAGCACACCTTCTTGCACCTGTAACTGCCCACACGGATGCCACAAATTAATTGCATCTAAGCTACACTCCTCTACTAGTGATTATCATAGTTAAAATTGTTGGCCAAGTCAAGGTCCTTCAGTTGCTCATCCAAGAGCTTCTGAAGCATTAACTTCAGTATCAATCCCTTATTAGCAGTGTTTACTTTATGATCGGCCTTCGCTGTTTCAATATCATAGTTTCAACTCCCAAATGGTGTCCAGGATCAAGACATTTCGCAAATTGATAAGATCTCACTGTATGTTGAAATATTCTGTCTGTATTTCCATGTTGTGGGCCCAGATGATGAATTTCCTATTATACAATTATTGTGCAATAGTGTTTTTTACAGTATCTGCATTTGGAAGACTTTAGTATAAAATCAACATATGTAATTACACATTTCACCCAATTTTGCAACTGTTATAACACCACTCCAACTCCATTGTTTGTTGTATCAGCATCAATGAAAGACTCACAGTCCTGAGAGGCATAAGCTAGCAGTGGAGCATCTACAAAAGCAAGCTTTGGGGATTGGAATACCTGATAATATTTCTTGCTCCATTCAAAGTACACTTTAACTTTCAACAGTGTCAACAATGGTGCTGCTATCTTTGAGAAGTTGGTAGTTTTATGCAAAAACCAAGAAACTGTAGAAGTCTCACTTTTCCACAGGTCGAAGCCAATCTTTTACAATGGGTATTTTAACTGGGTTCATTTAGACTCCATCTCTTCCCGCAATGTGACCGAGAGATTTCACTTCCATTCACACGAACTAACATTTCCATACTTTCAGTTTCAAGCTTGCCTTTCATATTCACTGGAAAACCATATTTACCTTCTCAGAAGCTGAATAAAAGGTGTGACCAAATATCAAAATGTCATCAGTGTAGACCATTCATTTCTTCTATTGCAGTCTCTTGAGTGTAAGCTCTATCAGCCATATAAAAATAATTGGTACATTACACAGACTGAATGGCATGATGCAGAATTCATATAGATCACATTTCATGTTAAAAGTGTTCTTTGCTCTGCCTTCATTGTATAGTTCAACTTGCCAGTATCCAGACACCAGATTAGGGTGTTAAACCAATGGGAGCCTCCTGATGAATCCATACACTCATCTATGTACAGTACTGAGAAGAGTATAATACAGTTTATCACATTTACCCATTAGAAGTCCATGCTAAACTTTGGTGTACCTTCATTTTCTCTTGAAAATCACTAAGCACTTTCCAGAAAGTGGATGAATCCATTCTGCAGCAAGTGCTGTATTTAGGTAAGTTCTTACTACCTCGATAGTACTCAAAGGAAGCCGGTGTGTCAGTTTCTTAGTTGGACGTGCATTGCCTGTATCTATAAGGTACTAAATCACTATTAACTGATCCAATCAGCCATCTGGCCCACAAACACGTCAACACGTTCACCCAACAAGCTGCTAAGTTGCATTTCACTGCATATTTTCAGCACAATCCTCTCTGGTTCGTCATAAGCTTCATATTTCTTCTTAGTCATGATGTTTTGAATGTTATTGCTAGCATCTGTTACTCCCACTTTGCTTACCATATCTATGAATGTTCCGACATTCAGCTGGATAGTCTGTTTGTCTGTAATTACAAAGAAATACCAGTACTTTATATCATGTCAGGCAAATCACTGCTCGAACTGTTGCTGCCTTTGCTTTGGGAGAGGAGAAACCTCATTTCATGCATGGTTTCTATAACCATGTTACACTTCACTGATGCATTAGACCTTGTCTGGATTAAATCATGGAACATTATGTGTCTATATGGAGGTACTGGTATCCCCTTTGCTACATACACTCGTGCAGCCCACCGTTCTTAGGCTCAGTAGATAACGTTTTCACAGAACAGCAGCTCACCTGTTGGACAGACAAAACTAGCTGATAAATTCTGCACTATGTCCATTTCAGAGATGCCTATTCCAGACTCAAGATTGTATATGACCAGTTTCATTCTGTGAATGACACCTCCTGAGATAAGCTAGATATTTATCTATCCTTTAATTTCTAGGTTATTGCCATTTGCCAGAACAAAATCAGATTCATAAATCATTGTAGTGGTCTTATGAAGAGGGCTAAGGATTGCAAAAGCTACTAGGGCTCTTGCCACATCTTTGTCTACCAGGCGCCCAGCCTCTGATTCTTGCACCCCTTATCAGCACATACTGAACTTCACCCAGCCCTGAAAGAGTTGAGCTGACCACTAACACTTTGGTGGAAGTTGTTTGCAATGTTCCCCCAATCTGGTGGAAAAGCCTGACTTGGGAGCCATCAGTTGTCCAGAGTTTATCACAGCATATACTGCATGTTGTTGATCATCCCAGACTTACTGATCTGATAGCCAATATCAATGTTCTTTCTTCCTTTGTTGCTCAGCAAAGTGCTAATGTTGTTGGTTGGTGGGTATCTGCTGAGCTAGTGACTGGAGCTGATAGCTCTGCCGTCTTTGCTGTGCTGCAAAGCATGGGAAGTTCCACAAATCTAAAGTTTTCCAATCCTGGCAATGTCCAGGCAAACACATTAGCCATGGTTGCAGTATGTATCCCATGGGCAAAATTTACAGTGACATGTATCCTTGCATTGGTACATATCTCATGCCATGTATGTTCTAGAGAGACCTTGTTATGATATGTACTTCATGGGAGGGCTTGAATAGTTTTGGCAACTTACTAGTGATCAGTGTGGTTGTCTCACATTTCTTTTCTGTGGAGATGGCTGGTATTTAACCCTTTGACTGAGGTTTGTCCATAACGGTGAAGGCACCTGACTCACACCATCTATCAGTGGAATTGCAACCACAGCTGCTTGTTCAAGACTCTTTCTCTCTGATGGCCAATTGGAAGTGATCTCTCAAAGCTTGTCTTGATGAAAATAGCTTCTGTGAGAGTGATGATGTTCCTACTTTCCAGGTTCTATCCCATAATTTCATTGAGAAGTTACTCAATAAACTTATTGAATAAGATGCCAGGTATGCTTTCGCATGGAACTGGTACAAATAATTTGCATAGACAACCATTCCCTTATGCTAATCCTCTTCCAAGCCCTGAACTCAACCCATTGGTTCATTTGGTTCTTCACTGGATCAGTTTAGTAATATAGCTTATATATGACAGTTCCTAGTCAATTTGCTGCTCCTCATCCAGGGTTTTGACAGAATCAAGGGTCAGAACACCTAACATCAGGATTAAACATTGCAAATCTTGTTTCTAAGTCTATCTGTTCTAGGCAGTGACCTGTCTGAAACATTGCAGCAACCAACCCAGGTCTTCTCTTGCAGCCTTCTTGTATATCAGGCCAAAACATCCTTTTTTTTAAATCCAAACAGATGCCAAGAGAAGATCCCACACATTTACTTAGTTTTGGATGGAAGCCACTTACAAGAACTTCAAAACCTCAACAAGTAGTTAATCCCTGTGCCAAGGATACAGGGTGATGAGTGTCTCATTGTGGATCATAGTACATCATTTCATTACCACAGGTGTTGAAAGAGACTGTTGACACGATGAGCTATATTAGCCTCTTGTAAGTGATTAGAGCATTACACATGCAAGTGGCATGACTCAGAACTCATCCCTGAATTAAAGGTCGTTTCGGCTTTGCTCTTGTTATCCAGTTCGACTTACGAATACCTTGAGTCCAGATCTAAATGGTGAACCATTAAGCACTTACTAACACATCCAGATATTCATCTTTTTGTGATAATAAAAAGGCATCAATGTGTGTCTTGGCATTTGCCATATAAAAAGCAACAAAGAACCTGTTATTACCATCCTTCTTACTGAGAGTCACTACTGGAGATGACCACACACATTCAGAAGGCTCTATAATCCTGTCCTTTAATATTCATTTTATCTCAGTACTGGTAATACCCAAAGTGCTCTAATAAAACCTGCTTGGTGGTTATTTTAGAGCAGAGTACTCACATCATCTGTTTCTATGTGATGTATGAATGAATGTTTTTCTCCCTAATCAGCCATTCAATCCAACAGAGTTAACTAGTTGATCATTAAGCTTTCGTCACTCTGTTGAGTCTAGATTTCTTCGGCAATCCTCAACTACCAATGTAAGTTACACGGTAGCTGAGTATTCACTTTTGACTGTAGGTGCAACAGAAGCAACATTAGTATTATAGCTAATGTCATTCACCTCCATTTCACTTGCCACTCTGATTATGATTCTATTAGGAAGCTGGATTGCCAGTCATTTATCAGCACTGAATCTTCATTCCCTAATGGATAGATTACTGTTCCTGCTTCTTCTGCCTGCTCTTTCGTGCACTGGCTAAACAATACACAATATCATCAATAGTAAACCATAGAACACCACTTTTGTTCACACTGGTACTATTATTCCTTCTGCAAGATACACTAAAAATATACCGTTGTTGGGTCAGCTCTGACGTTCACTGGATGTATTTCCCACCAAAACTCAGTTCACTTGTTGATCATGCAAAGTTATCAGAGAACTTCTGTAGTACATTAATCCTGAGGATGTCATGCCACAACTCAGATCTACAATGTTAACCATTCTATGGCTCATGCGGCTTAGACATAGTTGGAGACATACTTTTCCATTTCCATTTAGTGTATTACTATTTTTCAGAATGAAATGAGTGTTCATAGAGTGTAGGTGGCTTTCTTGGAGTGCCTAATACACAGCAACATCCACCTGGGTCTTTGCAGATTCTTTGCCAACCGTCAAGTGCACTACCCTACTGTGCATATTTTCTGGCTTGTACAAAGCACTGTCAAGTCCAGAAATAGACGGACTAATAACAATACCCTTTAGGACAAATTCTCTGTTGTGCTCTCTTAAGGTGGTGGCCATACTTCACTGAGGACCCGTTACATTTTAAGAGTGACAGCTCATTGCTGGCCCCCTCTGCACTTGCTGTGCAGTCATTTGGGACAGAGGAATCTGTCTGTATTGCTACATGGTAAAACAGGAGCTATTTGTGTGACAGTGCCTATACAGACCACAGTCATAGCCCATGATCTGTCTTCCCTTTTGTAGGAATGTCCATATAGAGGTGTTGGCTGTACTTGCTGTGGTATAAACATCAAAGAATAGTCTGGATAGCTCTGCCAGTTTACTTGGAACCAGCTTATCTGTGCCTTAACACTATTCTTAACAGAGCTTAAACTCTATGAAAAGCTCCAGTTTGTGCTGGTTGGATCAGATTTGAAGTCATCATCAGATACTGCAATTCATTTCCGCCTTCCGTGAGTTGTCTGAGGTGATCATCTCAAACTTAATTGCAATAGATACTCTCTCAGAACAGAAATATCTTGTACCCCTAGGTGATGCTTTTTTAGAATGACACTTGACAAACTGTCCCCCAGTGGGACAGCACTACATCTTCGAATTTGCAATTCTACAATCAGGGATTCGATTCCTTTCGGTGGACACAACAGATAGCCCGATATGGATTTGCTATAACAAAAATAACAACAACAAACAAACACATACACACTTGACAAACTTGTCAACAAAGTTGTTCTCACAATCTGTCATTACCATTGCAAGACAAACTTTCCCATGAAAACCCTGAACATCATGTGCAAAAGCTTTCAAATTCTCAGTGTCATTCCTGCTTAGCCTTGAACTCACCTCAGTAAATAGCTCCATTTTCCACTGGTACAGCTTAGCCATGACTGTGTTCCAATTTCCAGGCTGTGCCACTATCAAATACTCAACAGCTTGAAATTCCAGAATGTTCAAACTTAGGATCAGGAATTGCATCACATGTCCTTGAGATAATCAGTTATAGGTAACGACTTGCCTGAAGTGCCTCAAGAAATAGTCCAAGTTTTTCTTGACTGCTACTTTAAACATTGGAGGAGTAATAAGTTTCCCCTCCATCATGTGGGCACGTGATCTTAGCACAGCTCTTTGCTGATGAACTTGCAGTATATCCCAAAGTGAACAGTCCAATATGATGGTGGTGCTATTGAGTAAGTTGGGTCAGGGATGCCTGTTTTCATATTAGCATTCAAACTATAGATATTTATCGTATCCATGAACTATTTTAATTTAGAATCATTAAACTTAGTAGAAAATAATTTTGGTCCAACTAAGTTTTGTAACTTGTTTACCGTGATTTGTCAAATGGTTTTCCAAAGCACTATTTTTGGGTCTGTTCTGACTTTCACTAGATGGATTTCCCACTAAAACTCAGTGAAAAATTGGCCTGGCATGGCCAGGTGATTAAGGCACTCAACTCACACTATCTGCGGGTCGTGGGATCGAGTCCCCATCTTACCAAACATGCTCGCCCTTTCAGCCGTGTGGCCGTTATAATGTGATAATCAACCCCACTATTTGTTGGTAAAGAGTCACCCAAGAGTTGGCAGTGGGTGGTGGGTGATAACTAGATGCCTTCCCTCTAGTCTTTTACTGCCAAATTAGGGACGACTAGCGCAGACAGCCCTCGTGTAGCTTTGAGTGAAATTCAAAACAAACCAAACCAGTGGAAAATCCAAAACGCGTCATTTTTTAATCTTCTGTAATCTAAGAGAATTACACGAAGGAGCTCTAGACAAGTTGCTTCACATTTGTCCTATATAGCTTACTTCATGATTTACACATGAATATCCATATGTTAGTTTCACTCAAAATTTTTCTAGAGGACCAATTTTTCCATAAAAGTAATCAAACCTTAGATATACATAACACACTAATTTAGTTAACATAAACAAGACAGTCGCATTAAATTTTCCAACTCTATGAAGTGTTATATCACGTTAATGATAACGTAGTACAGTTTGATTTTATAGTTTAAAAACATGACTACATTAGAGGACTGTTTTAACCTAAAACATCCAAACTCTAGATATTTACAAAATCCAATCATTTTACTAATATAGAAACACTTACCATTTTAGTCCCTATAATTTTCTGTAGAACATTCACTTTGAAGTACAAAACACTAAATCGATGACGCAATTGGTAAGTATAATTTTTTGACACAAAAAACATCCACCACACATTTAAAATTGATAAAACTACATGCCCCCCCCAGTGGCACATCGGTGTGTCTGCGGACTTACAACGCTAGAAACCGAGTTTCGATACCCGTGGTGGGCAGAGCACAGATAACCCATTGTGTAGCTTTGTGCTTAATTACAAACAAACAACACTCTACAAGTACTAGTTTCGACGCGATCCTGAAGATGACGTAGATCACGTCGAAACTAATACTTGTAGAGTGTTGTTTGTTGGTTTGAGGAAGTACTTGTAGAGTATTGTTTTAAAGTGGAAGCCGTACGGCTTTAATAAAGTTTTAATTGTTTAAATGGTAAACGTTGTTTTTAATTATTTATTATAATTTTAAATATTACGCAAGTGCCGGTTATTCATATTAATATTAAGTTATACTTCTGTTGCTAAGCGACATGACATAAAAGCCATGTTGGAATATAGTGTTACCAAAATGCACTAGCTTTTCTGTATACTAGACGTTGTCAATCTAACTGATTTTTACCAATAATTATTCTATGAGTACACCACGAATTCATTTCATGAATGATCTTAATTTTGATTGGCCCACAAAGGAATTTACAGACGTTTAATTGCCTCGACTGCACTTTTCTGCTTCTTTGTTGATCAAGCTTGATTTCGCAAAATTTGCTTATTTCAGTTAGCTATGAAGTGTGAAGTTAAGATATACTATGGGGTAGGAGTTGTAGTACTTGCCCCGTCCTTTTTTGGTGGGCTATACGCTACTAAGTTATAAAAATGCTTTTATTTCTGGGGGAAAATAAATTAATCAACTAAACTTTGAGGCTAACTTCACAATGTTTTCTGTATTAAACTCAAGCTTTCATTATTTTATGAATATGCCACGAATTCATTTCATGAATGATCTTAATTTTGATTAGCTCACAAAGGAACATACAGACGAAATATGAAAGTTACGACACATCCATGTAGAATATTACGTAACATGCAACAATTAACCATTTCATGAGTAGAAAAACGTACAACAGATGGCGCTAGAGCAAATGTTACATCAATGTCTTTACCAAGAATCTAATAAGTTTTTAACAAAACCTCTGTTGTTTGAAAAGTACATTAGTATTTACATAGTCGCAGTAATCTGCAAATGTAAAATTATTATAACTTTCAGTATATAAGTATTCTATTAGTCAGTCTAAACAGTCTTCAATATGCTTAAGAAGAAAATAACATATATTTTTATTAGCTGCAATATATAGTCTCATTAGTAACTTGATATATTTTTACTTTCGCTTCTAATTCATATATCTTATGACAGCATTTAGACATCCTCAACCTACTGAAAGTTCCCAAAGAGATCAAGTCTTAGTTCTAAAGTCCTTCCAAAATAATTCCCTCCATTTTCCTGCAGATGTATGCAAAGAGACAAATCGATTATTTTGTTTCAGTAACAATGTGAATAACTTAAACTTCGAAATTAAACAATTTTCGGAATACAAAGTTTATTTATTATACCTGCTATTGTGCGGCTACATAATGTGAAAAACTGAATAGTGGCCAATGACACTCTTTCTTCACTTCACCTATCCACTGTACAGGTTTTTCTCATAGTGACTACAAAGCAACAACATGGTAGATACTTTTCACTATGATATAGGTCTAGCTTATCTTTCTTTGGTTAACTTGTGTTCAGGGTTATTGATGAGGAGTGGAATTTTCCGAAACTAGTATAACCCAATAATACACATTTGATCAAACTGTAGATTTAACTGGACCTCCCTTGAACCTAGTCTTCGAGATTATACAATTTTTGGAATAGTAAGTTTATCTATTAACAATTTTATATTGTTTTGCTTTAATACACCTAACTTCACTCGAAATTTAACAAAGAAAAAAAATTGATTCTGTGCAACTTTCGTAAATATAGATATATTAAGAAAAGTTATATACATAACTTTTAAATGTATTTTCTAATAAGTATTAAATATCAGATTTTTAATTTAATTCAGGTAAAGGTTATAGAATTATAAAATGTTATTTATACTGGTATTATGGTTACTTAATTGTTTTTCATATATATATATATATATATATATAT
>NW_013666291.1:162770-163904 GCF_000517525.1 Limulus polyphemus
TGTAGATTTATTTTTTACTATATTTATTTCTGAGTTGAAAAGAGGTAGCAGAAAGCAGAAACATGTTTATTTTTATCTGATCTAACAAGGTATTTTAGGATAATTACAGGAATTGAGAGGAAACTTTGAAGTCATTTGACCCTCTGCCAAACAGCATGGTCCTCTTGATCAGTAAAAACGTTTTTATTCTTTTCCCGATATATGCATAGCACTATAAAGCATATGTGGATCTAAAAAACACGGTTCAAAGCAAAACTTCAAAGAGCGTAAGGTATTATTGTTACTTCTTAAATTATTATTTTTTCATTTTTTTATATAACTCAGAATTCTCAAATAGTTAGTGTCTTTGAAATTATTGTATATATAGAGTTAAAATATTCATAAATTTTCCCTTTTAACTTTGGGTTTACTTTTTTTCTTTAGTATATATTGTTTTTATCATTTTCAAATAACCTTCTTTTATGACACATGAGCATCCGGTTTTGATTTTCGGCGTTCGAGAGAGTATAAGGTTATCATAAAATATATATAGGAATGTTTCTGGCGCGTCTGAGTATTCTAACGAAACCGACCAAATTCCAACTCGCTTGTTATGAAGTTTACAGATACTACATTGATAAGACCACTTATTCCCTACTTGTACAAGCGTAATGAAATTTTATCCCCCGGCGGGTCAGTGATAGACCTCCAGAGTCACAACACTAAAATTCGGGTTTCGATTCTCCGCGGTGGACAAAGCGCAGATAACCGATTGTGTTAAAAAAAACCAGGAACAACGTAGTGTAATTTTGATTATGCATTTGGCGGCTGGTTTGAGAGCAATTATGAAGCAGACTATTTAAATTAAACGCACAATCTATGACATATTGTAGAGCTTATAGCTTCTAATTAAGAATACTTTTTCTGCTTTCTGATATAATAGCAAAGGGTGAAATAATCTAATATTTATGTACTGTTCAGTATTAGTGTGTATAATTTCAAACATTTAATGGTATAATATTTTTATAAGTTTCTGATTCATAGTTTTAATCCCTGTAATATCTAATTTAATATTCAATCCTCAGGAGTGACGTTGTAACGTCGAAACATGTAGAGTCGTCAACTTTTTGAAGGCCATAGATAGGCTTAAATAAA
>NW_013666291.1:163967-166046 GCF_000517525.1 Limulus polyphemus
TTTAACGTTGAATATTATTTATGGTTTTAACTTTATACACAGGTGCCAAAATACTATAATTATAGACATACATGTTTGTCAGTCGCAATGTACTTATTAAAACTTATGAATATAAACAAATTATTCAATGGTTTTTGTTTGTTTTGTTTTTAATTATGCACAAAGCTACACAAGGGCTATCTGTGCTCTGCCCACCACGAGTATCGAAACCCGGTTTCTAGCGTTGTAAGTCCGCAGACATACCGCTGTGCCAATGGAGAAATTGTTGGTGCAGAGAACTGACTGCACAATAAAGCATTTAATACGATACAAATCTGATAATTACGATGTATAGTACACTTTACACATGCTTTAACTTTCAAACTTCACGATTCAGTTTCTTTGAAGGACGGCTTTCAGTATTATAAAAAATATATATTTGTAGATACTTGGGTGCAACTTGATTTTCATGTAAGATGACAAGATAATTCAGACATTTTCTGCTTTATATTTGGCTAGTTTTTTCACCATTCATAAATATGAAATACAAGTGATGCTTTGAATACATAACAACAGGGAATACTACTGTGAATTTAATATCACCTGAATCTATTGCAAAAGAATATTTTACGATATTAAACTTTCACTGCCATGTTATCTATTGTTACAAAATTTTGTTGATGTGGTGAACTATTAGGAAAGTAAACTGAATGGGAAAGTTCGGGAAATATAACAAATATTGAGAAAAAATAATTATGCTTATGACTTACAACGAGGAAAACTTATACAATCGATAATGAGCATAATAATGCTTGGAGACGGCTTGAATGGGTAATTAAGAAAAACTTTAATATGAGTTTAACATAACAGCAAATGAGCATGTTTATTAAACAACAACAAAAACAGAAACAGGGAATGATGTCGCTCACTTCGTTAACTTCTGTTCATAGAAATAGGTAAAATAGAAATTGGGTTACATTATAGAGCACAAATCTACTAACTTATTTCCCACCAGCCACTAATCATCTATACATATAAGTATATAATTGAGAGAAAAACTGATGCATAAATAATTTGATTTGATAAATTGCCTTATAAATCTGACGATTATAATACAATGACTACCATAATGTAGTTGTTAAGATTCGTTCGTTGATAAGAAAATATTTATATAACTTCCTTGTTATTTCGTTCTTTTTCTTGCATCATTAGTTTTGTGCAAGTTTAGTTTTCACCAGTAGGAGTTACTCCAGTAATTATATTCAGCCCGAAAAGTGTAATCAGCCCAACTCCAGCGCTCCAAGCAATGCGTTTGATCGTTTGTTTGTTTTTGAATTTCGCGCAAAGCTACACTAGGGCTATTTGCGCTAATCATCCCTAATTTAGCAGTGAAAGACTAAAGGGAAGACAGCTAGTGTCACCACCACCCACCGCCTACTCTTGGGTTACTCTTTAATCAACGAATAGTAGGATTGACCGTCGCATTATAACGCCCCCACGAGGTGACGGGGATTCGAACCCGTGACCCGCAGATTGCGAGTCGAGCGTCCTAACCATCTGGCCATGCCGGGCCCTTTAGGGCTGAAAAAACACTAACAGCGAGGATACTCAACTGATGGTTTAAGGCAGAGTGGTCTTGAATTTTTTTATAGTTTGCCTGTTACTCCTTTTTTAAGCTTATTTTTAATTTCATTATCGTTGGTTTTAGAGCTTTCGCTGTTGGGAGTCATCGTGTACTTATTTCTGAGCGAATAGTTGTGTATTGATCTCGAACTAGATTAGTTGTCTATTGTGTTTGTGACTGTAAACAAAAATTGCGCTAATGATTAACAAAATGTTTGTACAACTCACTGAAGTAACTGTTCCATACGTGTGCCTATGACATTAGCATTTAGCTAACCTCCTCCAACCATGTACATTTGATGAACGTAAGGTTCATTTAAACTTATTTCAAAATTGTTGCGTCGTACAGTCTCTCAGTAGATGGCAGCATATTCTTACCACCTTCAATGAATCCCTCAGAGGTATTACATCCACCGGTAACAAGAGATTTAGATATATGTTTTATGGTATGTAAGGTATTCATAGAGTATTAAAGGA
>NW_013666291.1:166330-168259 GCF_000517525.1 Limulus polyphemus
TTTTTTTTGTCGAATATTTTTCAGAAACTTCAGACTACTACTCTTAAAAAGTTTCTAATTATAACTGGGAATTTTAACCAAAAATAAAATTAAAGAGAAGGGGTAGGAGTAGTCTATAAACTAATGTAACTGAGTAAATCTACAGAGTTTACGGAAATGTACAAGAGCCAGTCATTTTAATTCCATCTTTAAAAATATATACAGATAAATTATAAGAATATATTAATTTATGAGGGGTATAAAGAAAGGGTTTCTGAATTTAAAGATGAGTTAATAGTTTACAAAAATAAATTTAAGTTCATTCTCTTAACATAAAATAATTTCTGAATTCATTAGTACCTGCTTTAAAAACATCTTAATTCAAAAATATACAAATGTATCTTTTTGTTTTAGCGCAGAGTTACACAATGGCATACTTGCGTTCTCGTAACCATGGAAAACCAAGCTACTGATCTTAGTGTTGTAAGTCCATAAACGTACCGCATGCCCACTGATCTAAGAAAGCTTAACTGTACGTCATGGTGTGTTGTAAAGTTAGGGTATATTGTGTTTTAGTTTAAAGATTCACCAGAAGATGGCGAGGCATATATGAAAAAATAAGTATGACAAGAATCTATTGAAAATTGTTGGAAAAAACCCTATAGCAATAAACAACGTTGGTGTCTACACTTCAAGTCACATGCTGAGAAAGAACACGAAGATCAAACGTGGCTAATGTAAGAACAGTTCAAATGTTTTAATATAGATTATGATTCTCGATTTCACTCTATACACGAGCTATAACGCTTACTTCTATTGTCGATTATTTCTTACACCATTTATGTCTGAAAACTCTACATCTATGTGACACTCATACGGGTGAAACTATCACGTGATACAAAAGGGACGCCAGGTGAGCAAGTTTTTTATTCACACATTTAAGTTCGTGCTAGGTAGGATAAACTCACGTGCTGAAACTGTGTTGTTTTCTTGAGTGCCTCAATTCTATTTATTGCTTACTACAGATTTTCAAAATGAATATTATGAACTTCAAAAAAAAACGTGTTTTTTGACGAGTAATGAAAATTCTGGGTCAAACTGTCATAAAACATTTGACCCGTAAAAAATAATATAAAAAATAAATTCATAGACACAGAAAATTGCTCATAATAATATATTATGCAAATTGTTAAAACCAGAGAGATTATATTGGTTGTATTTTTGTGTCTCGTTCTAAAAAATAATTTAACTTATAAAGTTAAATGCAGAAAGACTACACTGTCTATGTTTGCATACTTGTAGCATACTTGTATAATGCGTTTGGTACACACATTGTAATTTAAATCAACATAAAAATACGATAAACGGAGTAGTTTTCAGAAGGTTGACCTTTCATTTTTAGAGATGATCTGAATTTCACAAAGTGCCATTGGAAAATGAGAAGTCTATCTTTTGAAAATGCTTTTTTTATTATTATTATTCTGATTTATCTGCTTTATTGTTAAATGTTTTTAAAAGAACTTTTCGTCCAATATAAAGAAAGTAAAACTGAAATGGCTGCTAAACTCGAACTGTTCATCCAATTAGTTTTCTAGTTAAATTTGATTTTTGGGGAATCCATCTAAGTTACTCTACAAAATCATATTAAAAGTGACTCAGCCAGTAACAACTTTTGATACCGTAGAAACAAACGAAGAACTCTGTTCTATATATATTGTTACGACAGCGGAAGTCACGTGACTCTGGTAACACGTCATGAGATTCTCGAAGGATCGTGACTTTTCCTGGCAACTCTAGTCTTTTCCAGGCGCCCTCTATTCTAGTATATAAGCCCGGCAAATAATGGCAGATGGAGAGACTGAGATATAGAGACAGATAATTGAGTCAAGCGAGCGGTCGTGACCGTAAGTAAAGTACGTGAATCGTTGTGAAGTATAGCGTGTGTTTAAG
>NW_013666291.1:168785-173867 GCF_000517525.1 Limulus polyphemus
GACGTAACAATATATATATATATTGATAGGTATAAGTATATTGCATTGCCTTCTGAAATTTTATCTTTTCTAATACGCTGATATGTTGCAGTAGGAAAATAATTTGAGAGGATGGTAGCTAACATTTCTTGATGCAATTATCATAATGAGGTGCAAAATATTATAATTAGTGTGTTCTTATCAAACTTACAGCAATATCACTAAAGGTGGACGTTTTCTTGTGAAAAAATGTGAAATAAAACTTATTTTTATGTTTCTTAAAACTCGACATAATTTCATACAGGGGTGTTACAGTTCACCGCAGATATAACCAGTTCATATAGAAACAATTACATAATTATCTATGTAAAATAATATCTTGAAAGCATTATAGTGTTTCAAATAATCATCTTAACAGAACCATGTTCGCAAATTTTACGGTTTTACACGTGTTCACCGCCCGCTAGTTGCTACTGTGAACAACACATTACACACCGTTGACTTGTTAAATTGTTCGTAAAACGCCCAATAAAACTATACATTTACCTGAAGGATCTTTACATCGAAATTATGGCTTTTAACTTTTTCCCCTTTGCAGTAAGGCCTGGCATTGCCAGGTGGTTAGGGCGCTCGACTTGCAATCTAAGGGTCACGAGTTCGAATCCTCCGTCACACTAAACATGCTCATCCTTTCAGCCGTGGGAGCGTTATAATGTGACGGTCAATCCCACTATCTGTTGGTAAAAGAGCAGCCCAAAAGTTGGTGGTGAAGACTAGCTGCCTTCTCTTTAGTCTTACACTGCTAAATTATGGGCAGATAGCTCTCGTGGACCTTGGCGCGAAATTCAAAACAACAAAAAAAAATCTATGAAGCTATATGTTTATCACGTCATAATCGGTGACACCTTATTTAACAGTTCGACAAAAAAATTTCCCACTCAAAGGTCTGACCGAGGGTACGCCGCTTGCTCAAGGGTCTGGAAAAGGACGCATGGCAAAAAAAGGTTGAAAACCCCATAATGTAACCAGTTTCATCTGTTTTTTTACCATTTAACTTAGTTCAGTTTTACATGTTTTAGCACATATGATAGTGCTTATGATGGTGTTTAGGTACCAACAGAAAATGTAAATAATTTGTAATAATACTTACTCCTATCACACGTACAGCACATTGTTCAAAGAATGATTTTATTAGTATCAGTGTAGAGGTGTAGTAAATATCTATCTAATTATTGTAAATGTGTTTCGATATCAAATAATGTAAAATCTTTATAAACAAATTACAAAATAAGTTTTTCTTATCATATTAATCCCCACTGAGTTCTGTTTGGAAACCTTTTTGTCATAGAAACAGTTCAGTTATAGGTTACTTTTTTTTCGCCTAACTTGCCCTCGCTAGGGGGGAGGGGGGGTATTGTGGATAAAGTGCAACATTAACATCGTGCATATCTCGTGAGTGTGTAAACACTTTAAGGAATCTGTACCATTAATTGATTATAACAAGAAGGGCAAAAACTGAATCTGATAATTACAACATACAATAGGTAGGCCTATATTTGTCTTTTGTTTACTTTGTAAGCATACCATGTGATAACAAATAAATGGCAACCACCCATTGTTCCTCTTCATATTGAAGATGTCGAATCGTTAGTTTTTCTAAAGTACCTTTTTATTAATATAATTTTTGATTTTGTTTTATCACTTTTTGTAACTTTATAGACATGGGTAATCAAATATAATTTATATCGGATTTTGACACGAACATTTGTTAACATTTTTTACACTAAAACTGAAACAAGTTTCAAGAACTAACAAACTCACATTCGAATAATACACGATTTCAAATAATTGAAGACATTTGTATACAGTGTTTTCTGTTGTTATGCAGTGGTATTTCGATTTATTGTTTTTATGAATTATTTGTTGTTGAGATTGATGGCACATGTAATTTTGCAATGTAATTTTTCATTTATCATATTTTATTCATGCCTTACAAATTTGGCCGACAGATGTCGATATATGGTTTTATTATGTCAGTTGTTAACATCATTAACATTTAAGTGATGTAAAACACTCAACATGTGTAATTGGTAGCCAATATTATCAATGTTCTCTTGTATACGAATATTTTAGTGACTGTTAATTAAGTACGTCTGTACACACTGAAGTTCTAAATGCTGGAAAATGTTTCACAGTTAGAAATTTAAATCTCCCTGGGAAAAGCTACATAATTGGTGTAACTACAAGAAGGTTTCATCTTGAAAGTAATGTATAATATCAGGTATTTCTGTACAAAATCAAAAAACAAATACTTATATAAAGTTATTAGTTGACAAACATAAATCCATTAAATTTGTTTGTTGAATTTTTACGCAAAGCTATTTGAGAGCTATCTGTCTTTAGTTTTAAAGTGATAAACTAAAGGGAAGTCAGCTAGTTATCAGCTCTTGGGCTACTTTTTACCATAGAATAGTGGGCGTTATAATGTCATGGCTAAGAGTTGGCGGTGGGTGGTGATGATTAGCTGAATTTCTTTTAGTCTATCGCTTCTAAATTATGAGGCCTAGCATAACCTAATCAAACCAAACTAAATTATGAACGGCTAGCGCAGATAGCTCTCGCTGGTTTTGCACGAAAGCAAGCAAGCAAGAAAGAAAGACGTTATAACGCCTCTACGGCTGAATAGCCGAGCATGTTACACATTGGGTTTCAAATAGCCTGAAATTGAGTTAACTGATAAATTTAAATTTATTAGTTAAATTGTACTTTGGATTTAGTAGTTGACTAAAAGCCGATATATAGTCACTTTATGATATTTGCCAACAAGATTGATACACACAATTTTCTTTTTTTTAACACAAATACGTTTTAATATACATACAGCAATACAATTTTCAATAACAGTTATTACAAATAGTTATTACAAACATATACTTAACTAGATATTGTACAGGTAGCATTCTGGTATTCATGGTTACATTATATGAACCTTTCGTGCTTTTGTTGCTGCAAATGCATCAACTAAACTATAAAAATTTAAGTTTTTGAGTACGTCTTTTTCAATACTTAATATTGCCGAGTTACGAAGTTGTTCTTGAGTCATTGAGGTTCTAAAGTATGTAAGAATTAATTTCAACTTACTGAAGGACCTTTCTCAACTAGCAATAGAAACCCCAATTGTTAATAAAATCTGCAATGCAATTCTTAAATTTGGGAAAACATCTTCACCATATGAAATTATAAATGTTAGCAAATCAGTTGCAACCATTGGTTTAGGAAAATCGGTCTGTGTTCTTTTACTTATCAACGTTCTACAGTCTTTAATTTCTCTGTACAATTCTGGTCCACCAATATCACCTGAATAGCTCTTTGCTAAGTCAGAACATTTTTCTTGCAATTTTCCGTCTTCGAAATCTCCAGAAACAATATTTTGCACATCTAGTAGAAATCCAAACCGTGAATCTAAATCTATTAACCGAGAAAATCTATCTTTTATTTCTGTAATTAAGCGATCAATAACATTCTTCATGATGCGATAAATTTCAGCAGTCAATCCAGCATCAGCTGCATTTTCACCTGGCATTCGTTTACGACGTGTTTTTCATGATCAATCCCCATGTTTCACAATTTGTAGAATATTTACTGACAGTGACATTTTTGTGAAGTTTCGCCTTTCTAAAAATTATTTTGCTTAACACTGCCCAAACGCTTCATCTTTGTTCGTTGTTAATTTTTTTTCTGTACATTTCCTATTAAGGAATATTTTTTGGATAATTTAGTTATAGTAACATTTCGTGAGATGAAAAACCTGTTTGGTCAAGTAGGGTTCTTATAAAACATTACTATTACTTTTACCCTAAATAATAGTGTCTATATGTTCTGAGCTTCTCGGAGTCACAGTTGTTTTATCTTTTTTCCATTTTATTAACAAATACAGTAAGAGTAGGTCGATCTAAACAAAACTTTTGTTAATAATACATTGCTTAATATTATTTTTAACAATCGGTAATATATATATATATATATATACGGGGATGGAGAGAAAACGTTTTTAAAATTTTTGAACTAATTTTTAATGAAAGGAATAGATTTTGTAATATTTTTTTAAAAAATGTTTTTGCATTTTTTACAACAAAGTATGAGAGGAAATTGAAACAAGACGGTTGGTTCCCTTCGGTAAAACGGTCCAATTGTATATTATTAATAATGATGTGCTACTATTTTTTCTTTCTTTCTAATATAATTGTTGGATATACAAGACTGTTTAGTGTAAGCGTTATTATTTAATTTATTAGGTGATTTAATATTTAATGATTATTCAATTTTCATAACAAGACAGTTAAAAGTAATTATTTTAAAGGGGATAGTTATAACAAGTTTGGTTGCGAAACTCTGTAAGATTCGTATGTTGTGTATGTGGTTCAATTGTTGTAATATTGTTGACGTCAAGTTACTCTTCGGTATTTTTCTAGTTACCTCAAGTAAGTATTGTTACATTATAGCGTCGCTCGCGTAGCTCATAGAAAGTTCGAGGCATCAGTGAACATAGTATAAATATAGGCGACTAAGCGAGCGCAAGTCAAGTAAAGTTCAGTCAGAAAATAGTTAGAAAACGTGAAGTTAGCCAGCATGTGAGTGATTAGCCATAACAAGCGATATTTTAAAGTGAGTTTCACAGGTTAAAAGAGACAAGGCGAATAATTTGTCTTGTCAAAGAGTATTCTAAAGTAATTGAACCCGTCTCTGTGCTCTTTGACGAAAGGGGACAATTATTTAAAGTTCGAGATACAACAGTAGTAACCCACGAGATAACATAAGTGAATGTATGGCAGATTGTATAATAATAAACAAAATAGAGGAATTTAATTTGTCTTGTTGATTGAATTATAAAGTAATTGAATCAGTCTGTGTGGACTTTTGACAAGAAAAGAGGATTATTTAGAGTTTTAGATATATCTGTGATATCCTGTAGTGTAAAGAATTTTTGTACATACGTTTTACTTGTTTTGAATATATTATTTTAAAACAAGTGGATTGTGTGCCGTCCGTTAATTGTTCGAATTTATCGCCAACAAGGGCCCGGCATGGCCAGGTGGTTAGGGC
>NW_013666291.1:174368-181809 GCF_000517525.1 Limulus polyphemus
CAAACAATCGCCAACAGGTCACAGAAACCTTACTGTAGAAGAATCCCTCAACCCACTCATACTTAAAACCACGACAATAACATATAAAACATAATGGTTTTAGAATTAAATAATAAAATATCTTAAATATAGAACCATCACCTATCGAGTTTATGAACTCGGTTGATATTTTTATCACTTGAACAGTCGTTATAAACCTGCAGCTTTTGGAATTCCTCAAAAGAAAATCCTAAAGACATCATCAGTATAGAACAGTCAAACTCTGGTACAGAATGTTCGAAGGTCATTGATGTGGATTGTATAATTCATGACAATAAAACATAAAACAAAAGTATTTCTGTTACTGTTGTATTGTATTGTTTGTTAGCATAGCCACTTTCGTATTGTCGTTTTGTCATTTTAAATATATGCGAACTGTTTCGATGCAGAATGTCCTATTTGGTAGAAGATGGCATTTAATATCACTCCGCTTCAATAGCACAAAAATGTTACTTTATTGTTTCCATAATCTTAATAACACTTGATACTGGTACATGCTTACACCGAGAAAAAAAAAGATCAAACCTCGATCATTTTAAGTGATCATTAGTTTTTAATCAAAGTGCTTGTTTGTTTGTAATTAAGCACAAAGCTACACAATGGGCTATCTTTGTTCTGCCCACCACAGGGTATCGAAACCCGGATTCTAGCGTTGTAAGTCCGCAGACATACCGATGTGCCACTGGGGGGATAATCAAAGTGCACACAATGTCCAAAACAAGTATAGAAACTAAAAAAAAATAATTCTGCTAGTTTAAATTAACAGTGTGTGTATATAATTATTACGTATATTTTTATTCTCTAAAGTTTCTATCTTTTGAAATATCTTGTTACATTTTCAAATTTGTTTCTTTATTGCAGTTATCTATGATAAAACCACATAACCATAATGCTGGGATAACAATTTTCAACATTTTTCTTCTTCTCATATCTTGTTAAATCTTTGAAAAATTCATTTTTCATACCCATTGAATTCATAAACGAAAATAATGACAACTTTACCATCCGATTTTGAGAACATTCCGGATATTACTTTTTTTTCTCTTCTACGGAACTCCATAAATGTCACTAAAACAAAATAGACAGACAATTTAACATTGTGGTAAACATGAAGTTCAAAAATAATTTCAGCAAAAAAATAATTTTGAAAAAATAATATTTTGTATAATTTAACAGGAGCATTATGTACAGATAAGCCTGGGAAAGTTAATGGCTTGTTTTCAACTGATTAAATCTGTTGTTTGTTTTTTCCCTTTGTTTGTTTGTTTGAAGTCAAGCACAAAGCTACACAATGGGCTATCTGTGCTCTGTCCACAACGGGTATCGAAACCCGGTTTCTAGCATTGTGAGTCCGCAGACATGCCGCTGTGCCACTGGGGGGGATTTTGGAGGGGGGTGATATGGCAAATGGCAAAAGTATTCGTTGGCATTTTAAAACTATAACTTCTTTTAGTGACTTTCCACGGTGAAGTGTTTAATAATGCACTACTAATTACGCAAAAATTGCTATTTCAAAGAATTTGTGGGATTACTAAGTTAATTAATTTATAAACAGATCACTACACAGATACGCATTTCGGTATAAATTGCGTATGTTCATTGTTAACTATGGTCGAACTACGGCATTAATCAAGTTTTACCGACGTAAACAAGTTTTTCGAAGTGGTTTGGTATCCTTTTAACAGGGCGAGGGGAGAAAATTAATAGCATGTTTTAGACAGCTTAAAACTCATCGGTGCCGCGGTTAAGCCTTGATCGATCGTTAATATCGAGCCCACCAATAAGAACTCTGCATTTCCACACGTGGTTTGCTTCGACTGAGATAAATATCTGGTTCCCATGGTTATGTAAGTTTTACTTATATTAAGATCTGAAATATAAAAAAGTGCTTTAATGTATAATAGCCTTTCTGGACTTTAATTGAAACAATATGATACCTTATCCTATTAAAATATAGTTCTGCCTAAAAGTTGCTGCTTTGAAATAAAAATTAATACATTTTAGTTAAAAATCAGCTTCGAAAATAATTCAACAAACGTTATATTTGTCAGTGTAATTTAAGGTATCAGGTTATTAGATTTTAAATCAATCGTACCAGCTATTTCTGGAAATATCAGGAATATTGATAAAATATTCAAGTTCAAAGTTTTTATTAAAAGGGACACATTAAATTTTAGTTAGCTGTGTTAGACACACCTTATAATATGTTTAACATATTGTATTTCTTATTTACTACATTTGATAGTGTTGTATTTTAGGTATAATACCATTATTCTAGCTGTCTATTGTAGGATTGAGGTCTTCACTTATTATCTTATATCTTCAAAAATATTAGTTTTTGGCTATACTATTGGTAATGTCCTGCTTCTTGACTATAACCTAAACAGTAACATGTGTCGTAGCAATTGAACCCAGATGTCAGGCTCCTCTAAAGTTTCACTGTCGGAGCTGTTTAATGTGTTTTCATTGATCACAAGACGTTTTTAGGGAGATGGTAGAAAAATGATCTTATACACTGTTATACTGATATTCGGTTGTTTAACGAATATAAAATCTACAACTAGTGTTCGTGTGTTCCGTAAATTAGCTGTGTACTTTATTATGTCTTTGATGTTACTTTCATTAAAAGTATTGGTTAGACATTTTAAGATACCTAGTTTTTTACACGCTTATTATATAGATTGTTTTGCACTGTTATCTTGTTATATAGACTTGGGACTAAATTAAATCCCCTAAGCTGATTGAAGCCTGTGAGATATTATTGGGTTTACGGCCGAAAAGATCTTTAACAACAAAAGTATTCAAATGATGAAATAACACATTTTAATCTTCATAAGTAAGGACGTAAGAAGAGTATAATCAATTAGGTGCATTCATTAGCCACTTTAGTTTTGATTTTTCTCTCAGTAGGTAGCTTACTTTGATCGGATGTTAATATTAATTAGTAAACATAGAGCAGTTATATTAATTCCCCATTTTGTGCTTCAGCATTATAAAATTGTCTGAAAAATAATGTTCTGTTTAAAATGAATAACAAAGATTGGTTATAACATCAGATAAAATTAGTTTTCATGTGGCTCATAATAGAGTTCAACTGCGTGTGGTTATCATATTTCACTATCTCGGGCCCCCTAGTAGCTCAGCGGTATGTCTGCGGACTTACGACGCTTGAATCCAGGTTTCGATACCTGTGGTGGGCAGAGCACAGATAGCCCATTGTGTGGCTTTGTGCTTAATTACAAACAAACAAACACTATCTAGGCGGCCCGGCATGGCCAGGTGGTTAGGGCGCTCGACTCGCAATCAGAGGGTCGCGGGTTCGAATCCCTGTTCCACCAAACATGCTCGCCCTTTCAGCTGTGGGGGCGTTATAATGTAACAGTCAATCCCACTATTCGTTGGTAAAAGAGTAGCCCAAGAGTTGGCGGTGGGTGGTGATGACTAGCTGCCTTCCCTCTAGTCTTACACTGCTAAATTAGGGACGGCTAGCGCAGATAGCCCTAGTGTAGCTTTGCGCGAAATTCAAAAACAAACAAACAATATATGAGGATTTACGCTGCTAGAAACCGGGTTTTGATACTCGTGGTGGGCACAGCACAGATAGCCCTCGTGTGCCTTTGCGCGAAATTCAAAAACAAACAAACAATAATTTAATATTTCTGTTTCAGTTTGGTTTTGAAAAGAAGTATGTTTTGTTTCGGAACTTTTGCGCAAAGCTACATAAAAGGCTGATAGATTAGAGGGAAAATATAGTCAACAGTGTTCACCGCCAACTCTTGGGCTATTCTAATTCAATAGTGGAACTTGACCGTCACTCTTATACTGTATCTACGGCTTCAAAGGGTGGAGTACCATTTTAGCGGCTAATGACCGCGGACTATGAACCCTCACGGCCCAATGCTCAGACGTGCATACATTTGAATGTTTGTATACATTTGTATATCAGAGATATAATATCTATACTGAGTGTTTTTTGAGATTGTGATGTTTGTTTATGTTTAACCACAAAGATACGCAATGAATCGTATGCATTGTGCTTACTGTAGGGATCGAACTCCGAAATTTAGCGTTATAAACCTTCAAGCTTGCCGTTAATCTAACAAGGGGTCATTTAAGATTATATTTGTTTGTTTGTTTGAAGTTAAACAATAAGCTACACAATGGGCTATCTGTGCTTTGCCCACCACGGGTATCGAAACCTGGTTTCTAGCGTTATAAGTCCGCAGACATACCGCTGTGCCACTGGGGGGGGGGGCTTTAAGATGATTACAACAGTTATGCTTCACCAACTTACCACGTTTATTATTGCAAGCCATTGTCCAAATAGAGAAAAAAATAAAGAGAGGAAAAACTACGAATGTACAATATAGCAATAATTTGATTGTCTGCAAGTTTTTACTTGTCATTTTTTTGTCGAACTACTAAATATTGTATTGTTTATATGGTCTCCTGAATCCTTCGGATCACAACGCATCTGCTGTTTCGACCCACAAGTATGATTCTTGTAAAATGATGTGTTTCCAAAGTAATTTCCTCAAATGTTTTGTCGTCATTATGTTTGATGTTTCAAGTTTTTATGACACTATCACAAAAGATTTTTATTGAAAAAAAAAACTATATATATATTACCTGGTTTATAGCATAGTAATTTCGTGGAAGGACGCACACAATTGTCTTGCTTCAGCGACGAGACAAAAATAAAAGGATAACAATAACCAAGTCTTAAAAGATATATATATATATATAGAGAGAGAGAGAGTTAAATAATTATGACTGCTTATAGCTTAAAGCAACAACAAACAAGATGTTATCTTGACGCGGCACATGAAGCCCATAATTATAATCTAGGGATAGATAACTCTTAGTTTGTCTTCTTACTTTAGCCAATCACATGCTTGTTGCAGCCATTTAAGAGAAAAAGAAACACGTACGTTAGTTAACAAAACGAATTAGAAGACCAACATGGCACAGTTTCAAAAGCTTTTTAAAAAACTCATTGTAAATTTACAGCGGTATCTTTCATTATATAAAAGAGTTATAACTTGCTTTTTCAACTTTGTGTGTAATTTGTTTTGCTCCAGATTTCACAAATATGGCCTTATGGTAACTGGTGGAAAACAAGGTGCGTATTATTGTTTATCTATAGCTAACCCAAATCTTTATTACAATGGACCATAAAAACCATTTTTGATAGCACTGTGAACGTATTTTAACTTTTTTTTTTTCTTAGCAACAGGAGTTTATATGTAAATATTCTTATTGAGTTTACCTTTCAGCAAACATTTTAGTTCTTTTTCAAAAAGACCAGCAGTGGCGCAACGGTATGTCTGCGGACTTACATCGCTATAAACATGGTTTGATACCCGTGGTGGGCAGAGCACAGATAGCCCATTGTGAAGCTTTGTGCTTGACTTCAAACAAACTGTACAAAAACCTCAAAGAACAACGTTACATGTTTTGTCAGGCCCTGAATTGTTTTTATTTGATTTTCTTTTCTTAATCCTAATGCAAAGAGCTTTACTTACGATTCCAAATCATTACCACTGATAAATCTTTACTTAACACAGTTTTTATGATTAAATTAGAACTCCGAACCTTCAGAAAAGAGCAGATAAAAAGGAAACATATTTACTCTGTGCAGCATTGAACGAACTGTCTTTCATTATAACACACACACATACATACTCCGTATAATCTGATCAAGCTGTTGAACAGTGGAATGCTTTTCTTGTTTTATCTTTCCAAACAGGCTTTACTACAAATTATATATATACATATATGTTTATTTATTTCAAACTTTTCAATTACCAATTTTATTCCGACACAAACGTAGTTGCTTTTATTTTCACGTACTAATTTTAAAGCGAATGTCAGACCCAATATAAGAAAGTGTCAGGTTAAGTATAGGTTTACAATTCGACACTCGTCTATTTCACTCAGTCTCTAACTTTTCTACACGACGAAAGAAAGTCACATTGTTCATTGTTCGTGCAAGTATCCAGAACGTAACAGTCTGAATCAATACTTAGAGATGGAGGTTTAGTTTCGAAATTGTATCGCTGACTATACTAACCTAAAGGCCATGAGTGAAGTTTGAAAAGTTTCGTTAGAATTTCTTCTTTTATTCTTTGAGACTTCCTTGAAGCCACTTAATTGACTCTTACAGTGCCGAAAATTTAATTGGCGCTCTAGGCATAGGTTAAGGCTGCGCCTGTACCCATACTGATGCTCCCAAGTATTTACTGTTCCCTGAAATCTGACGCCCTACAGACAGCCTCCTATATTTTCTGAACGCCGGGTTTGACTCCTTGTATATCAATGCTCATATTTTACGCACAAATGGATATAAACGTTTTTAATTTGTTAAACATCGTAAGATATCCACCTGAGGGATGTCACCCGAATCTTCAGGCGTGCAAGATATAACTCTATACTAATTTTGAAACATTCAAATGTAAGTTAATCCCATACGGGCTCCTAATTTGTCAGATTTAATGTTAACTCTGGATGTAACTCTGAAAAAGTCTGTCGTGACATTAACAGCAGGTGTACATCGTACCTAGACAGTTCAAGCTCAATGACAATACCTAGAAAGTCACGGCATGGCTTCAGCCTGATGGATATTTATAGGCCTAAGGTGACCTTCTGCGTAGGGGTTACACATTACTTCGTCACCAGATAACATCATATTTGTAGTGTGAAGTAGTGCATCGCACCTAATTAGTGTTTGTGTTCCATAAACCCATACTTTCATTCGTATAGATAAAATATTTGATGAACATTAAGAAAATGGCATTTAAGAAGTATTTTCTATAATTGTGTGTCAGTATTCTTTATTTACATGACCACAACATGTGACACATATAAAACAATGAAAATATACTTGTTCGCATCCTAGCATGTCTAAAGCATTTATATCAAATACCTATATTGAGTTTCTGAATGCATTTTCTTCGCGTAGTGAGGGCTGCAAATATAATTTTTTACGCATCAATTATTTTCTGTGTGTTACAACACGACCATCCAACACAGCAATTAGTAACTTCTAAGAGTCCCTTTACTGAAATACGCTCAAAGCAATTTAAAAGTGGTTTGCTATCAATATCCTATAACGGTCGAATGTATTTAATTTCACTGGTCCCAACAAGTTATTACTGTTTCTATCTATCTTATTAGATGCGATTTTCAGTCTGTGTTTTTGTCTGATAGATTTACAGAATTAACACCATTAGCTTCATTCACAACCTACAGTAGAGAATCTATGTTGTTTAATTAAAACCAGTTATTTATTTTATTTATTTATTCCTGTAAACTCTCAGTGGAGCATAGGGCCGTCGGAAGTTTGTTTTTGCAGTTACTTGTAGCAGGTTGGTTTTACGGAGTGGAGTTGCTAGCCTCTCCT
>NW_013666291.1:182801-190985 GCF_000517525.1 Limulus polyphemus
CCTGGCCATGCCGGGCAGTAAAACCAGTTAAACACATTAGAACTCTTGATTTCTTGTATGATTCGCTTTCATTTCATTGTTAATAAAACTTAATTGAAGCAAGATTTTGCTGTGATCTGTTCTTAAGTAATCAAGTCAGTTAAAGAAACTTGTGTTCCCCATTAGTTTTGCAACGTTTGTCATACTCAAGGTTGATGAACACAATGCTTACCTGTTCTCCAACTATGTTGATGTTAGGTTTGCTGTCACGCCTTTTCACTTACATCTCCAGCTCACAAAGTTTCAAAGCACAAGGTTTGGGTTTTCTTTCCTGGAACCACGCTACGTCTCCTTTCTTCAGATGAACTTTAACCCCACCATTTTTAAAGTGAATACTTTTAATGAGACCATTACAAGTTTATAAGACCAGGGAGGGAGGGGGAAGTTATGCCTCGTAGATATAGCTGAAGCACCACTTACGGCGGTGGGCGCCACCTTGAGTTCATGACCGTTCGCAAGATGGCGCTTATTGTCATACCTGCAATATATATGGTATAATAAATTGCACACAAATCGGATCTGTTGTGATCGTAAAACCGACCAATCAGCTAAACTTCGAGAGGATCTACATTTGTCTCCCTGATCACGAGATTCCAACCAGGATAACAATATTCAGATGATCAAATAAACTTGCAAAATATTTAGATTCCACGAAGTGTACTGCAATAAGAAATATAGTCTTAGCAAAACTTAACGTTTAAGTTAGCAGTCTAACATTTTAGGTTAAGTTGAATGAAAAAGAAAATAAATATCCCCATTCTTCATTAAACACAATAGTTTTACACTGTATACAAGTGGGAAAAGCCAATAACCCAATCCTTCTAATTCTGCGTTAGAAATATATTGAGTTATACTTGCCGTTTCTTTTACCTTAACTTCATGGCTTATTTTATCACGTACACGGATGCAGTTATTATCATATACATATTTTTAGTACACATATAGCTTTACTTGGATAAAGAAGTAAAGTATATTGCTCCCCATTGGCACGGCAGTATATATAAGGATGGGTCCGGCATGGGTTAGGGCGCTCGACTTGCAATCTAAGGGTCACGAGTTCGAATCCGCCGTCCCACTAAACATGCTCGTCCTTTCAGCCGTTATAATGTGACGGTCAATCCCACTATTCGTTAGTAAAAGAGTACCCCAAGAGTTGGCGGTGGGTGGTGATGACTAGCTGCCTTCGCTCTAGTTTTACACTGCTAAATTAGGGACGGCTAGCACAGATAGCCCTCATGTAGCTTTGTGCGAAATTCAAAAACAAACAAACAATATATGAGGATTTACGCTGCTAGAAACCGGGTTTCGATACTTGTGGTGGGCACAGCACAGATAGCTCATTGTGTAGCTTTGTGCTTAACTACAAACAAAAAAGTAAAGTATAATATGTAATCCACATTTTGCCACTTAAGAAACATGATTATCGCTTACTACAAAAGCGATAGTTAATTTTTGCTATTCTTTATGAGACATATGTTTTTTATTTCTCTTTTAAGTCTAGGTTGCTTCTAAAGTTGCGCTGTACTTGATTACTAAACTGTTTTAAACCATTTCGTGATGGTAATTGGGATTGTGAAGTCTAATTGTCGAGAACTCACTGTATTTTATATTTTTGAGCAAAAAAAATTTCACCATGGTTTTATAGGTAATGACACTCATTAAATTTCAAATTTTATTCCTCATCCGGTGCGTAATCATTAAAAAGGAAAAAAAAAGTGAAAATTAACTTGCCTTGGTCACAAGTACATATTTGATAGCCACCTGGTGGCTCAGAAGTAAATCAGATGGCTTAGAACGCTAAAAATCAGATTTTAATAATCGCGGTGGGCAAAGCACAGATAGCCTAGTGTGTAACTTTCTGATACATAACAAATAAACAAACACATTATTCAATTTCTGTAGTGTATACTGGAGTATGAAATACATTTTAATGCTACCTTATAACACCAAATTTGTTATTTTTCTTCTTTAATTGGACACTCAACGTTTCGCTTTACAGCTTCCATTAAAATACAAACCGTAACTGTCAGTACAGTACAGTGATGGATCCAATATAACCCTAAAGAGCACTTAGGACGTTTATATTCATATATCACAGTTGAACTTTTAAATATAGGTGTTCCATCCTTCAACCTAAAAAACTGGGTATTATTCTACATACACGCTTAAATGCACATCTCATCTCAACCTGATTTCTAATTAAAATAGCCTCTTTGACTGTATGTGACAATAATATATATATATTTTTAGTAACATTCTATTTCGGTTGTGTAGAAAGACTCATATCGTTTAAATAATCATAAGTCACATGATTTAGAATGCCCAATGGAAAAGCTTTTTATAATAAAAAAAAATCTTGATACTTTCCAATTCTCTATGAAGAAATGCATAGTCGCTTGGTCAACTTATATGCCCGATGAACTTATATTTTAACTAGAAGATTTCATTTCGTTATGGTACTTTTGATACTAAATACAATAGATGTATTTTGGCACAAGCCGAGCGTGGCCGAGTGGTTAGCATGATGTACTGTGAATCTGCGGGTCCATCGTTTGCGTTTCGTTACCACAATATAAAGAAATAAATTGCGTTCTGCACTTAGGAGCCGTGGGTGCAATATAAGGGTAATAGTCAAATACCACTATTGGCCTGAAAAGACTAGCTCAATAATTGGCGGTGGATGCTGTTGACTAGCTGCCTTCCCTCTAGTCTATTAATTCAAAATTATAGGGTTGACTAGCGCAGATAGTCCTTGGATAGCTTCGCGTAAGTATTAGAAAACCAAACAAACGAACGTAGATATAGATATAAAATCAGAATATATTTTTATATTAGTACTCTTGACCGGTCTTTCTTTTTATTTATTGACGTACACTGAACTGTAAAATTAATATGCTCATTTAGGCTATGGCTTTAATTGGTCTACCATCCACGTGAGATGTGGCATATGCATTAGCAGTTTATCAGAGTTTCGTATCTTTACTAGCACTGCTACAGTAACTGTTCTGTTACTCCTAATACTCATAGCCCGTCAGTGGCACAGCGGTATGTCTGCGGACTTACAACGCTAGAATCCAGGTTTCTATATCCGTGGTGGGTAGAGCATAGACAGCCCATGGTGTAGCTTTGTGCTTAATTACAAACAAACAAACAAACCTAATACTCATTGTGTGCCCCCAGTGGCACAGCGACATGTCTGCAGACTTATAACTCTAGAAACCGGGTTTCGATTCCCGTGGTGGACAGAGCACGGATAGCACGGACAACAACAACGTATAAATAGATATAAATTACCCTTTAAGAAACCAACTACTGAGCTCCAAGGTTATTTTTTTTCTCTCCAGGGATTAATGTTTATGTGCTTCATGTTTAAAGTTTAAACGTATGTCCATCTTTTCAATAATTTATGCTACTAAAGCTCTGGTATGTGCTTACTATTGTGAAGTACTTTGATTGGTATTAATCATAAAATTGAAACAACTTGATAGGATTATCATGCAATGTTAAAAATAAAGGTCAGAAAATAAAACACAGGTAATATTTAATCTCTCAAGGGGGGATTTCCCTAGGATAACCAGCTAGTAAAATCCTTTAAACATCACCCGAAGTAAAAAATAAATGAAATATAAGTCGTACTTAGGTTTCACGTTGTCTCGACTATCGAATAATAGTTTGTTTGTAATTAAGCACAAAGCTACACAAAGAGCTTTCTGTGCCCTGCCTATCACGGGTACCGAATAATAGAAACATTGTTTGACTTGCCGTAACGCAAAATAGTAGGGATTGCAACAAATTCCATCATTACTCTGTTTTATAGTTTGTTTTATTATTTTTAACATAAAAGGAATCCCAGTTCTTTCGTATTTATAGCTCGATATTATTTTTTTAAAGCTTAAACTGTATAAAACGTTTAAATAAAGTACATGTATTTACATGTACATATATGATATACATACTGTCAATGGAAATTCATGCGTTTTACCTTTCACAAAGAAATAATGTATAATATGTAATAATATAAAATGGATAAGTATAAAGTTGTAAAGCCAGGTGTTCCCCAGTGGCACAGCGGTATGTCTGCGGACTTAGAACGCTACAATCCGGGTTTCGATACCCGTAGTGAGCAGAGCACAGATAGTCCATTGTGCAGCTTTGTGCTTAACTTCAAACAAGAAAATCCAGCTAAAAGCTTCGTGAATTCAGATTTTTTTTCAAAGACAAAATCGCTAACCTTACCTTTGGAATTAATATGCTAAAACCTCGTTGCTCGAAAGGATGTTTTTGTTCATGTACTAAATAATATTACAGCTAGCTTTTCAACAAAAATCAAAACACCCTAACTATGCGAATAAATTGAGTAGTTGCACGTGGTTTGTTATTTGTCTTAATGGTTTTTACATTGGTCGTTGTTTTTATGCGACTTCACTTGCCCTGACAAAGACATTCGATTAAGTTCATTCGGAAAAAAAAATGGGGGAGATAATTAAAAGGAATCTTGTGACAGAATGGTTTAGGCAGAAAGATACCCGTAGCTTATTGTTTTTTTATGGTATTTTATGGTTGCTCTTTAAGGCTAAAGAAACCTGTGAAAACTCATAAAAAAAACAACAAAAAACAATTGATTTATTCAAAACCAAATCATAACGAATAGGAATTTAGATATCAGAGGTGTTTGAGTAATATATAAAGCACTTGTAACAAAAGCTGAGGCTAATAAGAAATGATTAATATAACTACAATGAATGAACTTTGAGTTGTAAGCACGAAATTTAGTTATTGTTGATTAGTTTTATTTATGCTTAAATTACATTAGTCACGCACCAATAACATGGTTTTTATAGTCGATATGTATATATATATGTGTGTGTGTGTGTGTTTATAAAGTTCAGTTATTACGGGCATTAGACATGACACCTAGCGGGTTCTATTGGCCAAATCTTCAAAATCAATGAGTATTTTGTTTGTTTGTTATATTCTTGGAAATTTAAATCATTCCACAAATTGCACTTTTCTGTTTATGAAGATTCCTTCATCGCAGCATTAATAAGGGAAGAATATTATATTACTGTACGTCGTACTCTACTCAGATCGGTTTGTCCGGTAACAAGACCACGTATGTAATACACAGGTAATTTAAAGAATCGCCAAAATAATGACGTAATTTCAACAGCGCATCTACAGTTTGAGGTCAGATTGTTGCACTTGTGAGAGAAATGTAAACTTTCCAGAACCAATTCAACCGGTCGCGACTCACGCGCCCTCTATGTTGCTGAAACGTAACTGAAGCTCTGAACTTGAGCAAATCGTTCAGACAAGTCAGCATTGATAGTGATGGTGTGCAGAATAAAGCGACGTTTTCTCCAAGCTTCACCTGAAACAGTGAACGTGCCAGAAGTAAACTAGCAACGCAGTTCGCCATGTCACGTGAGTCACTAACATTTTAAGCAAAATATTTATTAATAAAAGCATCGATAAACTAATGACTAGACTGCAAAAGTTAGGCTTTAACCTATTAATAAAGTTTAAGCCAAATCAAGCTTTTTCACTGTTATATTACTTAAGTGCGTTAATCAAGGTAAAAAAATATGTTTATGGGGAAGGACAGGTTCATATAAACTTTTAGCATCAAATACATGATTTAACGATTGTACCAAATATGCGTATATTATTATTAAAACCTGTTAATATTTTATACTATAGATTATAGTTGGCAGATATTCATTTAGCGTGAATTAACCTGCAATATGTTTAGTATTTGCATTTAAATTCATAACTTGCTCGTGCTCTAGGTTCTGTAAATTGGGGCTGAGTTGCGTGACCGTGTTGTTTTTAGGATATGATGGCCTCTAGGGTAAGAGGCGAGTAGGTTTGATAGCTGATAGATAACATGTTTGTTGTTGTTTGAAGCAAACGGCTAAATAAGAACATAGATAAGCCAATGTCTACATTCCAGAAGTTAGGCTTCAGTTAAGGATTAAGATAAATCAAGCTTTGCCGCTATCATATTACTTGCATGTGTATTTATGAATTTACAAGAATTTAAGTAATATTTTATTTTCCTTTGTTTTAGATGTTCAATTTCTGAAATTAGTTTCCTGAACTTTGTGGCATTATTAGCATCATAATCTCAATAACAGAATAGAAATTAAACAGAGAAAAAAAATCACCTTCTAAGCTATATTTATTACCAGTAGTAACTTTTCGGTAATGAACCCACCGTCGATATAGCTGAACTACCACTTAAACACGTTGAATGCCATTGGAGATATTAAAGAAGACTAAAAATAACGTATTTACGACTGTGTTAAAGAACATTAATATTAATTCATCACTAATATTTTTGCCTAAAAATGTCTACTTATTTAAAAGTTTATAAAAAACACAGCTATTAGTTTCTGAGGTAAAAGACTATGTGTACCCACATGTACTGAATACAATCAACAAAGGTGAATAACCTAATGCACACTGTTTTATAGTGAGTTATTCTTGTACAAAATGACTGGATTTGGCCTAACCGTTGGTGTGCCCAGATTGTGAATCCAAAGATTAACGGTTCGCGTCCCATTTTCTAAAAAGAAGAAAAAAAAACGCTTTCTACGTTTTGGGGTCGTAGTGCGTTATAACACATAAGAGTGGCTGGTGGTCAAATCCCGCTCTACAGTTAGACAAGAGTAGTCCAAGAGTTGAGGTAGGTGCTGTTGAGTAGTTGTCTTTCCTCTAGTCTGTCAGTTATAACTAGGAATGACTATACGCATGCGTATAGCATCTGTGTAGCTCTGCACTGAAACTCTAATAAACATGTAAAATATCCATAAACCTTGGCTAATATGTTAAGTCGCCTCTAAAATGAAACATAAGGGACCTTAAACTATTTTATAATATTGCTATTTGAGCAGTATACTTAATAATATGATTATAAGGAATGCTTAAGGTGAAAATCTTAATAGAACTAACAACTTGAGCTGTAAGCTAATACTTATGAGGTGTCAAATAATTGAGAAAGATTAATGAATGATTACTATATTATTTATCGCCAGAATGAAAAAAAAACACAAGCCAGAATAACCGTTTATTACATCTAAGAAATGTTGTTGTGTTTATAATGTGTCAAACTAATAACTATTCGTACTCTTGTATAAAAGTCTTCATAATGGAATCAGAAACGATATGGTTTCCCAACACTATTTGTTGTTTTTTTTTGGGGGGGGGGCGGATACCCACATTAGTGACTAGAACAGAGTAAATTAAATATCCGCTGCAGTTATTTAGGGCCGCAGAAGAGAGAGATAGTCCAGCCAAGTGATAAGGGTAGTTAGTTAATTACCCGCGAATAAAATGTCTAATAACAGATAGAAGTTTTTGATTATTTCACTCAACGTTTCGGACTTAAGCCTTTCTGCAGGGGTAAGCGATACGGTTGCCAATGAGCCTTCGTCAGGAGACAAATGTCCATGTTCTTGTTGATAAGACTAATCTGTAAAGTCGCAGCACTGCTGAAAAATTGTTTGGTTCCAAATTATGAAAATGTTGTGTGTGTGTGTACAATCTAAGAACGTATTAGAGGATTAAACAGTAATATAAGCTAATATATATAAATTGGTCGTAAAATCACAGGTAAAAAGATCTGTCGAAAATAACGACATATTAAATGAAGCGTAAATTGGTATAGAGGAAGGAATATTTATTAGATCTTTCCTACACATCTCAAAATGGGTTTATAAAAAATTGTGAACTATCGGAGAGTGCGCTAGCACTCTCTATATAGGGGCCTCCCAGTGGCACAGCGGCATGTCTGCGAATTTACAAAGCCAGAAACCGGGGGTTCGATACCCGTGGTGGTCAGAGCTCAGATAGCCCTTTGTGTAGCTTTGTGCTTTACTACAAACAAAAAACAAACCTCTGTATAGGGATGGCACGGACGCCGGTATTAAAGCAATACGAAAGTCACCTAGATTTTCTTCTATACAGATCATCAGAAGCTGGATATGAAGAGCTACATGGCATAGTTACTCTGTCTCCGGTGTATATGCCGCTTTTCAGCTATCCAGAGCGTCCTAAAGTTGAAAACCGACGAATATCCAAAACCAAGATTTCTTATTTTAGCTCATCATTATCTTTCTTCAACAGGCCTGTTGCTTATCTATA
>NW_013666291.1:191985-212181 GCF_000517525.1 Limulus polyphemus
AGTCTTCACGATCTTCGACTACCGATTTTATCATTATTCTATGCAAAATTTATAAAGCTTTAGAATACACTCCATAACCTAGTAACCCACGTAAGCCATCTTATAAGAAAGTAAAAAAAAAAACAAGTATTAGGGAAAAAATTATCGCTGAATAAAAAAAGATATGTTGGGCTGGCTACTGAACTTAAAAAAAGGAACCAAACAAGATAGAGATGGAAGTGAGCATATCACTTGATTCGGCTAATCATTACATAGCAGACTAAGTCGTCTCGACTTTACATGGAGAATAGAATACCTACATTACAGACTTCCTCACTGGCAAAACAAAGATAACCAGAATTTCTAGCCGTAAAATATTACTATACTGTAAAATATTCATAAAAGTAGTATTTTAAAGGAAAGATATGATGATGAAAGCTTAGATTCTATTCAAACACCAAGCTTTCGAGAGACAAAGTGGGGAAGCCAGTAATGAGGCTTTAAAAAACAACAACAACAAAAAAAAACATTATCATCAACTACTTTGTTTAGCCCCAGTGGCACAGCGGAAAGATTGAAGGCTTATAACTCTAGAAACCAGGTTTCGATATCCGTGGTTTAAATTTTGTTTAGGTGTTTAAGTTTTACGTATGGATGCTCTTACGAAGTGTGTTATTCAGCTGTTTTACTACTGTGTCTTTCAATTTCATCTGTGTTTTTGTATTTGTATTTACTTCTAACAGTTTTTTCCCTTACTTATCATTCTGTATGACAACATAAGTTTGTTTTGCTATTTCCTAAAGTTCTCAGTATTAATTCTGAGTTTGTTCCTATTAAAAAACAACAACATATGTCTTTAACAACTTGAAGGAATATAGGTAATGTTTATGATTATCATTGCAAACGTATTTATTTTCATAGATTTTTAGAAGGTCCTATAGTGCTTTGCAATGCATCGATCGTTTGTCTAAAACCACAGCAGGTCCACAACGTTATCGCACTTTCATGCGAAGAGGGAAATTGTGTGCTATTTTAGGATGAAAGTATTTGTTCAGAAATGCTGTTTGTTAATATTGAAATCTGTTATACAAACATAATATAAAGTCTTCGAAGCGTTACACTCTTTATATTGGTTCCCTGGCTTTATGATATAGTACATTTAACATAATCATCAAGACCGAGAGAAGTCTTGTTTTCCAGTTTTTTTATCAGCCGTTTTCGAGTCATGTTTTAAAGTGTTTTCTTGTTTGTTTTCGGATATTTGCGTAAAGCTACCGAAGGTGTTAACACCTTGTCCCTAATTTTGAGCTGATAAATTAGAAGGATGGTAGCTAGTCAACAACACCCACCGATAACTCTTGGAATATTTTTGACTCACTGGATATTTGGATTTAACCGCCACTCTTTTAATGCATCCATGATTCCAAAATGCGAAGCCCGATTTTTTCTCTCTCGAGATAACGGGACGCGAACTGTGGATCCGCATATAAACAGTCCACACATTAACTACTGGGTCATAATCGAATCTCATGTCTTCTAAAAATAGAATCAAATATGTTCACTCATATATCATTCAAGATATGTTTAGGTATTTTTTCTTTTCTTTGGGAACATTCTATCCTGAAGCGTTACAGTTTTATCAGAATGAAATAATTTATTAAATCTTATTTTATACATATAATTCTTCAAACTATCTCGTTTAAGGAATAAAACATTCTCACATAGCGGTGATTTAACTAAACGTTTTATTTGCGCGTGTCGACCTATAGTTAGAGACACCAGACTAGTTAGAAAAAGGCACTACTGTGGTTGTATATACAGCACCGAACCTTTGACCAAATCTGAGGGTATTGATACAGCTGTTGTAAGTGTTTTAGTGCCATTATTCATGTATTTCTACACGTATCTAAACATTAACATCTTATAAGAAAAACAATTTAAATTAACAGAAATAATCAGTGAAAAAGCGGTAAAATTATTATTATTTTTTTTTGAGAAGGTTAAAGATATAGTAAATATAGGAGTGTAGACTGTATGGCACGTCACTTTATATAAAGCAAGTTGATACAAGGTCTTCGACTGTTTCAACACTAGGACCTGTTGAGATTGTTAACATACCGCTAAAATCAACTTTTCTCCTGCTTCAACACCCTATAAAGTTGTTATGATTATTAACACAAATGTGGAAAAGATTGTACTAACTATTCAACGATAAATTTAAGTGTTCATATTTCTTTAATTAAATTTAAATGTACGCAATAAAATTATTTTAATTCAAATAAGTACGAAGCATAATCAGTTAAGACAATGCCCTTTTACTCTTCAGAGCCTCCTAGTGGCACAGCGGTAAGTCTGTAGGCTTATAACGTTAAAAACCAAGTTTCGATAACCGTAGCGGGCATACTTCAGATGGCCCATTGTGTAGCTTTGTGCTTAACAACAAACAAACACTCTTCAGATCAGTTGATAAAATGAGTTATATTTTGCTAAAAACAAAGAGTTCGATGTAAAATAAATAAATACATTGTAAGTAAATTCAAGTTTTATGTTTTTGAAAGTTGTAATTTAAAACAAAAGTAGTGATATCTGACCAAAACACTTTACATGGAGAACATAGCCAAGTTAAAATAATGGGACCAACCATATAAATGTCATCTACAAAGGAACCAAGTTACATTAAATGCCAGGATCTGTAAACGTGTACTCTACAAATAGGGCAAGATGTATAAATATGTAAAGATGTAATGTTGAAATGGCCCAGTTTAACGAAACGTAATTGGGGCAGTTTGGTCCCCTCCTTTTTTTATTCATCTTGGTACAAACTCCTGTTGCAATGAAGAAAGAGGGCCAACTTTGCCTCACATATGTAGTCTGCATGATGTAATCTTACATAATCCTCTCCTGCAGTTAAAATGATCATGACACATTATTTTATGTGATTGCCACTCACAGTTTTGGAGTTCAACACATATATATTATATTGAACTGATTCTTTGAAAACGTTGATATTCTATTTCCATGGTCCACAAAGAACGTTTTAATTGTCAAGACACTTCACAGCTCCTACCACTATGCTGCTCGGCATTAAAAATTTAACTGTTAATCTGTGGCACAGTTGTTTGTTTGTCATAGAGCAAAGCCACATTGGAATCAAACCCCGGATGTTAACAATGTAGATCTCTAAATTTATCGCTGTCCTACCAGAGGAAATCTGTGGTATGAGTGATTTACAAAAATGTACAGAGCCAAAAATATATTGATAATTAAAATAGAACAAAACAGGGTTTATATGATAGTGGCACTAACACCCCCTAACGTCTGGCTAGTGTCTTTGTATATTTGCCCATCCATACGTCGATACATAGTATTGAGTAACCCTAGATTCAACATTGGACTCCAGCAAATCTTGTAAAGGTTCTCAGCAAAAAAAATTGAAATTGTTCCGCAAAAGCTGATGAAACGTCTTGAAATTTGGGCTATTGATTTCCGTGTAAAATATAACGATTTTGTTTATTTGGAATTAAGCACAAAGCTACACAATGGGCTATCTGTGCTCTGCTCACCACGGGTATCGAAACCCGGTTTCTACCGTTGTAAGTCCGCAGACATACCGCTGTGCCATTGGGGGGGGGGGGCAGAAGCTTTGAGCTGAAAGCAAGTGTTTTATTTTAGATATACTATAAATAATTATTACGACCCCCCTATATTGAAATATTCTGCCTGAGACCTACGTCAAACACAACTTAAACCTATCTTTAGTAGAAATCTTATAAATTATTATAGATCAAATAATTCTGAACTGTAAAGGATTGAGCAATGATATTATGGCAAAACTGTCAGTGATTGTCTTGATTAATGTGATCAAAAGTGGATAAAGTATCAAGCTTTATGTTAATTTAGGGTTAACAATATAATACGAAGTCTAATTAAAAGGGTAATGAACTTAGAAGATCAGCATTCCTACTAATACCTAAGTTCATCAGTTAACACCACAGCTTCGTTACCCTCGGGGTTATATTACGTGCTGATACTTTTTAGTTGTATAAACTTGTATAAAGAGCAAACCTGTTAACTTTACTACATGAGAGGGATAACAGAAGGACCTCATTCAATCGAGTGGTGAATAAGTTATTACTAATTCTGATAAACAATTTGATGGAGGTACCAACATCCGTGCCTCTCGTTTACATACTTTACACCTGGTGACCTCAACCAACACACTTTCCAAGTGTTCTTATTGCTGCCCATTCAATAACTTGATAAAACTGTGTTCTTATGGCTACAACTGACTTGATAGTTTGAATATAATAAAACATCTTCTAATGTACGGTTAGCTGCAGTGTAAATATTGTCATGGAGACATGTACGAATTTCCAACCTTCTTGTTACATTCTCAGGGCTCTTTTCGCTAATAATATAAGCTATTTTCTATTAGCTTCAAATTTATTATTGAAAAAAAAATCTATAGTCATTTATTGAGAAATATGTTCTGTATAAAGTGTTTGTAATCGTAGAAAGACTGCTTGCAGGGGAGTGTAGTTTAGCCAACGACTGACTATATCAAAATACCTTTAAGTCTGCTACTGGACTTTACAATGTTTAGTTTATATTGATATTCCTTACGAACTACTTACAGTTATCCCTTGCCATTCGCGGGGGATACGTTCTAGAATTTGTCGCGAATGTTTAAACCGCGAATACCATTAGTAATAGAGGTAGCGATCTTCTTGTACCTGACCCTCCCTGGTCTATTAAAAGACCAAAATGCCGGTTACGAAACTGAAGAGGTAGCGGCGACAGAGGAAACAGGCGGAGAACTCGGAGAAGTTACATGGGAGGGTCTGCACAGAAACACCTTTGTTAAACAAAGACTGAGAACACGTGGGATGCTGTGATGCGTGGCGCGAGAGCGTGGGATGCGCAGTGCAGTATAATGCAAGCCTCGCATCAGTTTTATGGGTGGACTGCGGCTGTACCGCGAATACTCGAAACCGCGAATGACAAGGTCAAACAAAAGAAGAACACACAAACGTCACAACACAACAAAATAAACAATAAATCAAATCACAGAAGAAGCTAAAAATTCATTTTCTACACATTTTTAATACGATACCGAAACCCATAAAACCAAGAAGACAACATCACATTAATCATTAAATTGCAATTGAACATATTACACCCCTATTTCCATAAATAATACAATTACTAGTAAAACCACAAGCATCACAGAACACAACCAAACAGATAAAATAACTATATAACCGAATATAATCAGACAAAATAAACGGGCATTGCCCTGATAAGGATCGTAGTAACACAAAATAAAAGGACATCCAAACCAGCTTATTAAAACCAAAGAAACAGTTCGACAAACAACAACAACAGTTCAAGAGGGAGGAAGAGGTCTAGCTAGTACCTGACCCTCCAAGGTCTCCAAGATCTAAATCCCGACAGACCCTCCCAGATCTCCAAGACCTAAATCTCGACTGACCCTTCCAGGTCTCCAAGACCAAAATCCCGATGCCGGCTGATCGAACGACAAGGGATAACTATATCATTAAATATTCGTGACATTTAACTAACCATGTTACAGATTTGACCATGGCTAAATGACCAAAACAAATCAAAATAGTACTGTATCACTGATTATACTTTGTTTGTAGAATATTATTGAACTGCAATGAAAAGATGACCAAGGGCATAGGGAATCTGTACTATTAAGTAGATAGCACAGTTATTTGAAGAAGCAGCTAGACATGGGATTGGAGAAGCGTAGGTGAGAGAATTTTAATTGATCAATGACAGAGTACATTGTTGATGGACGTTTGAAACATTTTTTAATGAAATACGTGTGATTGTTACATTGGAGATTTATTTCTCTTTAATACAACTTGTTTTAAGTGGTTAGTTTAAATTAATTGCTTAATCTTATCAAATTTCCTAAATGGTAAGACTTTCGCTCGTTTTCCAGAAAGTTGTACCATCTTATGCTAGCTAGGAGGAATGGACTGGTAGAGATATTTCTTGTTGTGTCCCTATTGCTGTGTAATATCGTCCAATATAACGTTATCAAAAGTCATAAGTATCCCAAAATGAAACTATACAGGAAACAGAATAGAGAGAACTAGCTTCGTTTCTATATTACAGTGTAATATCGTCCAATATAACGTTATCAAAAGTCATAAGTATCCCAAAATTAAACTATACAGGCAACAGAATAGAGAGAACTAGCTTCGTTTCCATATTTCAGTTTAATATCGTCCAATATAACGTTGTCAAAGTTATAAGTAACTAAAATTGAAACTATACAGGCAACAGAATAGAGAGAACTAGCTTCGTTTCTATAATTCAGTGTGATATCGTATCGATATAACTTTAGCAGAAGTGTATTTGTAATTTGTTGTAGACATTGTTTGAGCATCAATAAAACGTTTAATCAACATCGTAACAGCAGCTACGGTGAAGTTATGTTCGTTTTTATATAATGTCAGATAAGCTTGAAAATGTTAAAATACTGCAGTTTTAAACATAAGATTAGTATAATTGATACTTGAAACCGTCGGTACTTGGAGAAACTCCATAATTACAGAACTGAGCAAAAACAAAGACAATTGTGCAAACATGGGTTCGCCAGTAAAAGCATCATCAACTGGCGAATCCATGGTCGTTGATGAATTAAGTTTTTATGAAACGTACAACTGTCTTTCTTTTTTTTACCTCATTTCTGTAATAAGGCAACTAAATAGAACTAGTGTTTTTGCTTTACGATTGTATATATATATATATAGATATATAGCTTTCAAACTTTATTTGAAGTGAACCAACAGGTGTTAAAGAAATAACCAAAGCACTAATAAGTTTCACCTGCGGATACGAATAAGAAAACATTAGCATGTTATATTCTTCTTCTTTTTCTCTTCTTTATTAAGTTCTTCTACAATAAAATTCTCTGTAAAATTATATCGTGAAGAGTGACCTTTGAAGTCATGAAACCAGTCGAAGAAATCAATAAAGGAGAGAGAAAAAACTGAAGAATATGATATTTGAGCATATTGTTATTCGTATCCACAGGTGAAATATTTTTATATTTTGGTTATATATATATTCACCATGTGATTGAAGTGGATAGACATACGATTGGACAAACGTTTCCATGATGTGTTCGGTCATTTCCAAAACAAAGTTGATATAACAAGTTGTTGTATTTTCTTTAGTGCAAAGGGATACAAGTAACTATTCGAATTTCACTGTTATTAGCTCTCGTGCTTAACTTAGAAATTAATAGACTTTATTTTAGACTAAACAGTAATTTATAGTAGTAAGGAGTTTGTTAATTATCTAAAAAAAAAAAAACAACAACAAGGGGATTAGTGAACGAAAATTGATCAGATATGATCGTTTCGATTTACAACTGAATGTTGGACAAGCTGCGTTATTTCATTAAGCATATAATTGTATTATTTATTTATAGCTGTGACTCGTGCTATGAAAGAAGTTATCCACCTTACCTAACAACTGTTGTTGTTTTTAAGCGCAAACCTGTACAATGGGATATATGTGTTGTGACCAGCGTAAGGATTCATCCATGAATTTTAACGTAAGGAGCTGAAACTCATCGCTGAGCCACTCATGTCCACGTGAGCTCTGATTCCTTAGGGGGCAAAATGTGTATAGAATATTAGTCTATTATTCCTTTTAACAATTTTGATAGGTAGAAATAACAAAAGAATAATATGAAAATAGCGATATGATTCAGTCGTAGTTGTCTTAGAAACAGTCCTGTTAATGAACACGAGGAACATATCTAGAGTGTAATATCCTATCTTAGCAACTGGAGAAATGTTATTAATAAAGGTAGCCAATAAGTAGCTATTAAGAGTAAAAAACACAAAAATTGGCCTTTATTGGAGAAATGAAAGATAAAATCCTTATTATTAGTTACAGCCGACTAGTTTCGATAACAGTTACCATCGTCAGATACTAGCCCTCATGATAGTAACTGTGTTACCGAAACTAGCCGGCTGTAACTAATGATAAAGATTTGACCTTTCACTGTGCCAATAAACGTCTGTTTTTGTGTTTTACTCTTAATATTGTAGCACAATGTGCCTGAAAAGAAGTTATAATAAGTAGAACTAGCGAAATATTTTGGAATAAAGCAGTTTTTTGTACTTAGCTTAGTTTGCATGAGCACTTAAAGATTTTAAATTTTCATACGACTTATTGAGTTATTGGTTACGATAGGTAACGTTGTAGTGAAATAATTATTTCAAAATTATTGTTATATGGTTGTAAACTTCTAACACTGCTTCATAAACTAGTCAACCTATAGTGTAATAAGAAAATATTTTATAAGGTTGGGCTTTAAATAAAAAAAAAAGTCCCTGGTGTTTCTTAATTAATAGAAGTAAAGTTTTGTATTTTTAAGACATTTTAACGTCACGTGTGTGCCTGATTCTAAATAAGAAATAACACATGAGAAATGGACCTTAATTTAAAAAATTCTTAGAACTCGAACGCACACATACATATACATACGAATGTGTGTGGAGAATAGTATATATGTGTATGTGTGTGTATAGAGAAGGGTATGTGTTCGTGTATATATGGAGGAGGGTATATAGATGTGTGTGTGTGTGTTTGATAAACTAGTTTTAATAATCTTCAGGTAATCACAAAGATAAACAAAAAAGGGAATACGAAATCAATGTAGAAATTTCATACCTTACAAATATAAAACTTAAATTAAAATGAGGATGCACGCCCATAACATATATGGAGTATTTGTAATACATAAAAGGGTTTATAAATATATTGATAGCACACAGAAATATGAAAATACACAAACATGAACACTTGTCTTAGTATATATATATTTGTGCAGTGAAACTCACAGCAGTAAGTTATTTTATATGTTATCAACAAGTGTGTGTTCTTGTCTTTAAATAGCAAGTTGTAGCCCGCAGAATGCTTCACGTGTATATATTATTTTTTTTGTTAGTTTCTCCCAGGAAATAACGGTAATAATGCCCGTGTTAAATAATATCTTTGTTGACCTTCTATATAGTGCTAGAGATAATTTTTATTTGATTTATAATTTACTTTAATACAGAGTTATACGTCAGTCATAAGATCTACGTAGAAAATAAATATGAAATCAACAACCACAACACCACATTGAGAACTGTAAAAAAGAATGCTGTTTTGGATTCTTTCTTAACATCACAGAAAGGAGAAGAATCCTTTGAGTGTCTTACTAAAGGTTTAAAGAGATTCACTCATATGTTTGATGTTTCATATACTTGTTCGTAAACAGGAATGATCAGGTGCGACTCATAATATATGTCATTAGCTGTCTGGAAATATGAGCGTGAACTCATCTGGTTACGGACGAAAAGGTATGACTTCAGTCTGTTTTTAGTTAAAAGGAAATTTTATTTTAGTGTTTTAATTGCATTAGGTTATTCACACTATCAAAATGTTGTATATATTTTAAAAAATTCGTGTTAGTCTGTTTGTTTTTAAGCACAAAGCTATACAATGGGCTATCTGTTTTATGCCCACCACGAGTATCGAAACCCGGTTTGTAGCGTTATAAGCCTTCAGAGTTACCGCTGAACCACTGTTAAAGAATGACCAAAAAGTGGATTAATTCCTTTACCTGGTTTTACAATCGTTTAGCAATGTTTTCAGTGTATTTACCGTTACCATTAAAATAATTTGACAACCTGTAAACTGATTTTGTTATTGTTAATTAAACATTTGTTGCTCTATGATCACAGCTGATTTAAGTCCACATGTATCAGCATCTTCTTCAGACAATATTCACGTTGGATGATTGTAATCATCGGTGCTTGTGCAGCCACAAGCACTCGCAGTAATGGGCAAGAGGGGAGGAGTTGCTCCCCCTTACATTTCACAAAAAATTGCACGTATTATGACGTAAACTTAACATCGTAGTTAAAGTAAATATTTTTATTTATTTTTTATTAAAACAGCAAATTTATGTCTTCGTTTAAGCACGAATAACACATATTATTTTAGTCTGTTGTCTTACTCTGTGAAAGCTGATCCCCTACATACATGTTTTACCTCCCCCCCCCTGAAAATATGTCTGTGGGCGTCCACGTGTGCAGATAAAAATAGTATTTGATTATGTCATGAATTGACTTTTGTATTTGTCATGGATATGAACGTAGAGAAGCGAAGATTATTAAAATCGGGTTGTATGACATAGAACCTAGAGCTTGTCTATAGTTCGGCAAGATAAGTCAGAACATGACGATATTTAATTTTTTACCATAGGTAAAATTGAAAAAAAAATCATCTAGATTAAGTTAGGTGTGTGAATAACATTATGGCACTGCGCTTAACTTATTATTCGATATTATGCAGTCCATAGCAGAATTTAAAAAAAATCATCTAGATTAAGTTAGGTGTGTGAATAACATTATGGCACTGCGCTTAACTTATTATTCGATATTATGCAGTCCATAGCAGAATTTAAAAAAAAATCATCTAGATTAAGTTAGGTGTGTGAATAACATTATGGCACTGCGCTTAACTTATTATTCGATATTATGCAGTCCATAGCAGAATTTACGGCCTATCAAGGAATGCATCAGGCCTCTACGTCACAGATGATATTTTCAATTTTATCTTTGGTAAAAAAGAAAATAAATCTGTAACATGCATATAGAATCATTAAACAGTTGGTCCGCTGTATAATACCGAATAATAAATTAGGTGCAATGCCATAATCTTATTCACACACTTAAGTTAATTTAGATTACTATATAGTGAATTAAAAATGATTTAAACCCCCATAAATCAGAACATGAAGAATCCAACGTTTGGCTCTTTACAGTAATAAAGAAAAACGTCCTATTGAAAGTCAAATGTATTACTATCTAAGCTTGATTTTTTTGCCCAACTATTATTTTGGCGAGGTCGTATCTAACTGAAAAAGGAAAGTACTTGGATTTAATGGATCGTATTAAAAGAATAAAAATATAGCAGACTGTAATGGCAAGTAATTTGAGAAATAATGGGTATATTTCATTTTCGTGAATACTTTGTATGAACGTAAGAAGATAAAAATTGTCTGATTAGATTTGACAATTTTATTATAGAATATTCTAGATAGTGTATAAGATAGAGACGGCTTCTTGAACATTTTGAACACAGTTTGAAAAGTAATTTTGTATTAAATAGAAGATGATTCATTAATATCACTGAGTAGAAGAAATCCCCGTCTGTGATAAGAAAATATATTATTTCGAATTCATGAAAAACCTTAGATACCAAGATTAATTTATTAGGCGAGCAGATATACTAAAACAAGGGATTTTCCCTTCAAAATTTCAAGTATTTTTTTGTCTTTAGAACTGAGCAAGTTATCCAATAAGAGACAACAAGAATGTCCTAAATGTAAGAAGCATAACGTAGTTTAAAGCCTTTATTTTAAATTGGGAGAGTATAACAAATTGAATCAAGAAGGAGTGGTTGAAAATATTTTAACTGAACTGTTATAGGTCGTTTAGTAGGTTACTGACCTATCAGGCTTTAAGGTTGTAAGCCCCATTCTTCATTAAGTGGGTGTTGTTGTTATTACGGTGGATTGGCAAGATTTTCAGATATTCTAATTGGCCATTAAAGTTTAGAATCCGGTTACTGATAATTAATGTGTCAAGATCCGGATTTTAACTGAAGTAGATTTATTAAAGGTCGGCTCAAGGTCTTACGAAATTATCTAATAGTATGACAATAAATTAAAATGATTTCCAAGATACGCACCTGGTAAAAGGCTTAGCGTAAAAATTCTGCTATATCTAATGCTCTTACAAGGAAATAAAAATGTAGTATAGATGTGCCATTTCAGACTTGGTGGATCAGTTACTTAGAACTTGCTGGATCAACGGCTTGAGCCTTAGCTGGTAGATGAAAATTGCATTATTTCTTTCCCCTCTAAATCCTTGCTTTGTTTAAAACATATTAATGTTTGTAAACATTTACAGATTCCGAATCACAATGATGTACTAAATCATCTCTGTTTTCGTAAATAAATGTAAAAAACAAACTTATGTTTGTTCATAGAACCATATTAAACATTTCATGTAATTATGATAATACACGATGATATAAAAATAGATGAATAATAGATGGTAGAAATAGAGGAAAAGCTCCTTTATTTCTAGAGAGTGAGTAGTTTCTTTTTATAGGCTGACTGAACCTTTATTGCGTTTTCTGGTCTGTTAAGTTCCTTTAATTTGATAGCCGCAATATTGTGTATACAGAAAACGATTATGATTCATCTCTTGTGGTATCTGTTTTTAAAATGAACGAATACGGAATAAGGAAATTATGATTTCTTGTCAAAAAACAGAAACAAAATGCTTCTAACCTGCTTTAATTAAATTTTATAAGATTTTATATGTTACCATTGGCTTTAGTTGGTTCAGTCTATTTTAGACTATATTTAAGATGATGATCTTTAACGTTCGCTTGCACTTAACTTTAAAATACTTTTGAATTAAAAGTGTAAACTAAGACCCAAAATAAAAACCAAATTGTAATGCTTGTTGTAAGTTCCGAAATGGAAATAAAATAAACAGAAAAACAAAGAATTGATAAACACCTCTGCACCCGTTAAAAGTTTAAGCACATACCAGATTTTTATTTTAGGCTTATGGAGTAACACAAGTAATAATTTTTTAATACTTATCTGTTTAATACTATTTTTCAAAGCACTTTTTAGTATGGTAAAAACAAGTGTGAACAAGTATTTGTAAATATAGAGGTTTATAATACCCGCTATATCATTAAGTACGGTAATAATTAACAGTAGGGATCATGATGAAACAAAATGGTGGCCATAAAAACCGCCCGTTTAAAACCACCTTTAAAATGTCTGAATATTAACAATGACTATTTCACAGTATTGGCTGAGCAAAACTAAAGCTTATTTTACTTATAAAGCCGCTTAAATCGTTATATACGTGTTTATCGCTCTATTTCTTTCACAGAACTCTTCTGTCTGGGTTACCAATGATTCCTTCGTTGTACCGAAAAGAATACTAGTATACACACATATATATATATATAACGAACGATACACCACTTTGGGCATATAATTAGATTTGAGAGTAGGCTGGTAGAGATCTTAATGAGTAATAAAATCGAATCGAGTATACGCGCGCCCCACTCTCGGTACTGCTGGCGCACAAAAATATAGCTAATAAAAAAGGAAACAAACAAGTATAACACAAAAAAAAAATCATTTTATAAAGACAAGTAGGGATCGATATATACGTAACCTAGCTAGCTATAGTAATATAGAAAGATTTAATGCTACAGAAAGTATTAAAATAAGAAAGTCAAAAGTACAAAAAATGAGTTGTTAAAATTTTAAAAAAATTATTCTTACTTCGGCTCTAACTTATATAATTACAGTGATTTGGCAAAGTAGGGACGATTTTTAAAAAAATTAAGAAATTAAGTTTTTGTAGTTTTGACTTCCTTGTTTCAGTACTTTTTTGTAGCATTAAAACTTTCTATATTACTATAGCTAGCTAGGTCACATATATATCGATCCCTACTTTTCTTTATAAAATTCTAATTTTTTCTATTATACATATATGTATAGTACTCTTCTCATACCCACTTTAGACCTGATTTAACTACAGAATCTATAACAATCTTACAGTTGTATAGTAACAATTATATTACTTTATTGTACATCTTCAGCCATATTTAAGTCAGGTCCTTATAGCCATATAGGGTAATAATTGTATTAACTGATACATTTGTTACTGGTAAATAGTTTTGTTTTTTCAACAGTGGTAAATATATATATATATCACTGTAAGACAATATTTTGGTGTATATATACATATGTTTACAGCTGCACTTAACACAACAATAACACATTGATTGTCTAGACCTACACAAAATATCGTAATGGACCATCTTTAGATTCCGCGTGGAACAGATTCAATGAGATGTTAGAAGGTTTGTAGCCTTTCGTTGAATACAATGATCTGGAATTGGTTGAAAAATGTTAGCGAAGAATTGTTTTAATGAATAGGATACTCAAATTCATCCCAAAATAAGATTAATAAGATTGGAATTCATTGATTGTTCTGGCCAAGAAATACTCCTGAAATTACCGTCATGCTCTTTAAACTAATGTCGAACAGTACGATCACTGCGGATTGTTCATTACGATTTTGGAAGAGCTGTTATCCGGCAGGATGGAATCACACCATTATAAGGGGGTGACGATCAACAACGGCATCCAGGTAGACGCAGTATATTACTTACCTTTCTAAACGAATCAAAGGACCAATCCCCTACCATAAGAACGTACCCATACCATTACACCACTTCAAAAATGTTGCACTGTCGTAACAAGACAAGCCATTCAAGTGCTCATTGGTTTTACTCTATCTTCAATATAAACAATATAATTGCGTCCTAAACACCATTCAAACTGTGCTTCTTTGTTTGCATCTGAGAACAGTTTTTGGAATAATTTTTCGACTGTCATATTTTATTTGTTGAAGTCAGCCTGGCCATTATTGTAACATTCGTTCAGTTATAACAAACTCGTCTGTTGCAGTTCACTACTTTTTCCAATGATAGCCATTCATTTTTCAATGACAGTGTTAACAGAATCCTATGAACGGTATGTGCTTGAATAGCTCGTTAATTTAATCTAAAGTCACGTTCGTGCTAGACGAACACCCATAACTTCCTTGGAAAATATCCTTGTTCTTGCTTGTTGTCACCTCTTGAAACATTAGATCTTTAGTCATCTTTTCGTATGAAATGACTTTGAATTTTCTACAGATTTTTAAGGGAAAGTGTCTTGATATAAAATCAGTAGGCTGATATTTAGAAAACAAATCGCTTGCTAACTTTATTTAACTAAACTTCATGAGCTAATTTGGGCAAGAACGATTTGCAATGGGTACCTATAATTTTGCTTTTATTTCGCTAGTGCATGTAAAGATTTAAGATTTTAAATGGTTGTTCAATAACTTGCATAGTAAATAAGAACTATGGAAACAGATTTAAGTGATTTTTTCTAGATTTTAATAGAATATTTATAAGTTATAACTATTCAGCTAGCTAAAACACTGTTTAATTAGGTTGACAAAAAATATAAAATTGTAATTCAACGTTTTAAATTGTAAATAATGAACATTCTCTAAGTTAGTGACCCGGCATGGCCAGGTGGTTAGTGCGCTCGACTCGCAATCTGAAGGTCGCGGGTTCGAATCCCCGTCACACCAAACATGCTCGTCCTTTCAGCCGTGGGGGCGTTATAATGTGACGGTCAGTCCCACTATTCGTTGGTAAAAGAGTAGCGCAAGAGTTGGCGGTGGGTGGTGATGACTAGCTGCCTTCCCTCTAGTCTTACACTGCTAAATTAGGGACGGCTAGCGCAGATAGCCCTCGTGTAGCTTTGCGCGAAATTAAAAAAACAAACAAACAAAACAAACTCTAAGTTTGTTTAATTTTCTAAAGATCAGGGTGTACAAAAGTGAAACTAAATAAAAGCACAACATTAATAAGCATTGCAAATGTACTAACTATGCTCACTTTGTTCTGAAAGTTGCTATTTTCATGTAAAGTAGCAAGAAACGTTTTGTTACCTTACAATTTTAAGACATTTTTATGATATAGATGTAAGGGCTGACAAAGAGAACATCATCGCTCTCTTCTAGTTAAACATGTACCCAGAAAAGTTAATGATGAGTACGTGTGGTATGCTTTCAATGCTTTTTCGTTACGTTAGGTGTTTCCATTTTATTGTATTGGGCTGACGGTGATGAAAAGAAAGTGTAACTAGACCCAGTTATATGAACAATCAGACTACTGTTTATAAACAATCATGGCCAGACTGTTACAACACTCGGGAAGAAGTGTGAGGCTTTTAAAAGTTTTGCTTGCAAAAGACGTTTAGCAAGAAGCTTGATAAATGTTTTTGAGGTCAGTGAAGTCTACCAAATACGTGGCTACGAACTTAAATATTTTTTCAAGGGGGGAAAAAGTCGACTTCAGGAATTGGAGTGTGTTACCAAAATAGTGAACACCGAACAATCCAACAGGAAATAACGAGTTTGCTTTTTTGTAACTTCATCAACTGTGAACAGTAATTCGCTTAACTTGTAGGTTTTCCATCAACGATAAATTCTTATCCAGTTATGGGTAACATTGAACAGAAACTAATTTGCTGTTAAAATGGATCTAGTTAAGATGCTTGTTTCAGAGTTTATGCGGAGATTTTTACAGTACTTGTATAATCAATTACCTTAGTCATGTTTTCAGATAAAGAGATTTTAAATTATTCGTTTAAGTTCACTTTTGGCTTTGTCATTTATAAAACATTACTACACGTTTTTCAATGTTCAGAAAGCTAAAAACCTTCATTTTTTTATATTAATGAATATATATATATGTATATAGCGTAGGCATAAGTAAATATTCTGCTCGTAGATTTTGTTTGGTTGTTTCAAATCTGATAGTAATTTCGTAATTAACAGTGGTGTTAATGTCAATTTTAAAACGTTAGTCAAAAAGTTAGAATTGCTTCTACACATTAGCTTTGAAACCAGCATATACAGCGCAAGTAAATTATTGTTGAGATATATTTATTCCAATGCATATGTTTTGTTTTAGTTTTAAAACTTGATTAACGATGACTATTTATAACTACTTTGAGTAAGCACAAAAATTTGCACACAAAACATTAAAACTGTCCACAACTTTGGAAGGACAACAACTTTCTTCATCAAGTCATAGAAGGATGTCTTTAAAGTTAAAATATCATCAAATAACGTGACAGATAAATCTTTAAACATTAAGGAGAAGCAGCGCCATCATATTTTTAACAACAAAACTGTGAATATTAAGTCAAAATTATATAAGTTAAGGATATGACAAGGTCCGTCGTCACAATTGAGTTTGTTTTCCGTGTTGCAATATGTCATAATGCAAAGAAATTTAGTGTATTTTATTTGTGATCCCAATCAGTAATCTTGCATTTTTTCCAGTTTAAAGCATTATTAGGAAAGGAAGAATATGCCTCTAGAGCCGAGTTCAATATGTTATTATGCTTATGGTCTCTTTTATGTTCCGAAAGTATAACTTCCGGTCGGCGTATGAATGATCGGCACTTGTGTAAAAGTGAAAATCCAATCAAATAAACAAATAAATTACAATGTTTATCTTTATACAATTAAAAAACGTTTTAACTGTGTACAGATAAACGTTGTTTTATTTATTTATTTTACTCCAGTCGGCGGTTTGTTTAGCCGATAGATACCGCTGAGTAGTCTAAACACGGAATATGGTATACAACACCAGCCCGTAATAGATTGTTAAGAGTATATTTGGGGTGGCATAATATATATATATATCATCGTATTATTAATGGTTTGAAAGCAGATCTTGTAATGAGAGTTTTCAACGCTTTTTTGGTTCGCTCTAAAATGCTTCTGATTTAAGGAATAACCAGTTTTCAGAGGTTTAGCCTCAAATTTAATTTCCTCATTTTTATTTTTAGCAGGACCGTTATGAGTGTTTTGTTATTATCTGAATAATTACATATATATGGAAGGATATCATTATTTTAATAAACAACGGTGGATATTTTTTCTTTGTAATATTTCTTCACCAGAAAGAAAACTATAGCTTCACATGATATCGTATGCACTACTTCAGAGTTGTGCGCTTTGTGGTGATGTGAGTTGAAATTTCAAAACCTAAACCTGTATGTAGGTTTGTAATAAACTTCACTAGAGTCACCCGTTCTATGTAATCGACACGTCAACATAGGATAGTTATTTCTGTTTTAACGGTAAAATGAGCGTTTTTATTTTGAGCATTTAAATGAGAGAGAAATTTTAAAAACTCACATTTTATAAAGCAACGATTATTTTTTACACAATTCTAAAAAATGAAACTGTTTTATACAATCTGAGTTTTTTTTTACATTGAACATGACACAAGCGCCAATGAATTTTAAGAAAGGGAAATATTTCAATGTTTTCGCTGTCGAGAACACTTAAATCTTTATTCATTTCACAGATTTATTTGCCATTAGGCTCTAGTCTAGCCTTTATACATAAAAGTAAAAAAGTTCGTTATTTGAATATACCTCGTTATTTATTCCCTTTTTTGCTTCTTACTATGAGTACGACTCGAATGCACTTGGTGGTTGGGGCACTTGACTCGCAATCTGAGGGTCGCATGTTCGAATCCCCGCCCTACCAAGCATACTCTCTCGCCCTTTTAGTCGTGGAGGCGTTATAATGTGACGGTCAAGCCCACTATTCGTTGGTAAAAGAGTAGCCCAAGAGTTGGTGGTGGGTGGTGATGACTAGCTGCCTTCCCTCTAGTCTTACACTGCTAAATTAGGGACGACTAGCGCAGATAGCCCTCGTTTAGCTTTGCGGGAAATTCAAACCAAATGCACAATTTTTACATTAGTCCCTTTTCAGCACATAGAGTGCACGAAATGCGACTACAAATCAGGGGGTCTATAGAAATCCTGTTCAAAACAAATCTCCATTGCCTAGAAGCAGTTTAACTAACGCACAATTTCAAGCACGCTTTGGAAACACTTGTTTTATTACTAACGAATCCGATGACATAGCATTAAAAATATAACCGCCTACAGGTGTTAAAGACGTTACATCATCCACACGGAAGTATATTCACTGATTTTGTTGACACGTGGCTTAAACCGTTGGTAATCAAGCAGACACTTGAGGGGAAAACCCTCCATTAAAACGTCAAAAGTAAGCTAACCTGTAAGGATTGATGATGAAGCGACAGCTGTACACAAACTTGATCATGGGTTCTTAACAGTGATGGAGCTCCAGGTCTTTATAAACAAACATTCCAAACAAAAGCATGAGAGAGGGGGGCGGGAAGACAGAGAACGATCTTGTCGAGTGCAAGTGGATATGTTTATTATAATCCAATTTTTCTGGCATTTATATTATTTTAACAGTTACGTTAAGATTTAAAAGCCCCCCAAATGGCACAGCGGTATGTCTGCGGACTTACAACGCTAGAAACCGGGTTTCGATACCCGTGGTGGGCAGAGAACAGATAGCCCACTGTGTATCTTTGTGCTTAACTTCAAACAAAACAAAAACAAAAAAACAAAATGGTTTAAAAACAGAAATTTAATATAAATGAGACATAACGTTAAACTTGAAAATATAAAATAACGATACGCAACTGATAAGAAGAGCAGTTGCATCACAAGTTGCACAACAACGAAAATGTTCAACGTAAAAACGTGGCATTATCAAACTTTTGTCATTAACCAAATTCTGAAGCTGGCTGTTACTCTAGATATCTCCCAAGCTAGACATTTTGCCCGACATATCTGAAGATGGTGATATAGAACCATGACTCAATTTTTAGGATTATATATACAACATTCAACTTCAATCATTGATAGTGAAGCGTTCTTGATTCTCCTCCTGAAAAAAAAAATTGCTGCTTTATAAAAGTGCGTTGCTCTTATAAAATAGTCCAGTCATACAAAATATTTATAATTTAATTTGTATCTTTTCACTCAGAAAGATTTCGATCCATTTTTACCACCAAATAAGCTATTAGACTGCAGGGAACTATAATAGATAACAATACTACTAATTAAAACAGTTCCTTCGACATGCTTAAAAAACAGCTGAATTAAAAATGCATTTTGATTGAAAAAAACTAGCCATTATAGGTCAGTTTCATTAAGGACGAACTGTTTTTTCAAGTGTCACTGTTACAATATTTTAAAATATAGACGCCGATATAAATGTAATTGATTACCTCGTAGATTCGCGGATAATTAATAATTGGTCTGTATTCTACACATGTTCACTGATATGACGCTGAGATGAAGAAATAAAGAAGTTATCCACCATTGTGTAGTTTATGTAAAAGATATATACGGCTTAAATACATTATTCTCCATGGAGTGGTTTATGTAGAAAGTATATAAGGTTTAAATACGTTATTCTTCATGGAGTGGTTTATGTAGAAAGTATATACGGTTTAAATACGTTATTCTTCATGGAGTGGTTTATGTAGAAAGTATACAAGGTTTAAATACGTTATTCTTCATGGAGTGGTTTATGTAGAAAGTATACAAGGTTTAAATACGTTATTCTTCATGGAGTGGTTTATGTAGAAAGTATA
>NW_013666291.1:213036-215967 GCF_000517525.1 Limulus polyphemus
TCATCCATTTTTATGTATAATCAAAATTGGAATTGCTTCTGGAGGTAGCTTATTAAAACTCGGTGCACGTGGTATGGAATTAAGACTTCTCATGCTTAATACTTTGACATTTTTGCCAAAAGATTGACTAGATTTAAAGTTCCAACTTTATATAAAGTGATTTAGATAGTAATTTTCTTTTTTAGTTTTCGTCATTACGGTTTCAAAAGTAAAAGCACATTTGTTTTTGCTGATGTCTATTGGCAGGAATTTTCAACTTCTTTTGCTAGTAGTTATTTATAATCTGTATTAGTTTAAACACTAATATGTTGTAGTTATGTGTATTATTTTAGAAAATGTAGCTCAGACAGTACATTAAATACTATTTTTACCTTTTTACAATGGATGATGGCGAACTAATTAGCTTTATAAAGCTACTTGTCATATTAAAATAGTTTAAAGGGACCAGTCACAAATAACCAAATGAACTGTGATTGATTTATGTAGATCATACTGTAATGATAATAATAATAATAATAATAATAATAATACGCTATGAACAATAGTAGGCAGGCAAAGTTGTTGACAATTTTTACAGCTTCCATATACAGCGTCACCTGGGGACATGTATATAAATTTAGATGTATATCGATTATTTCTTAATATCATCCACCATCCATGCCAAGAGACTGACTGTTACTCTTATAACACACCAACAGCCTAAGTTAATACGGGGAAAATTTTGTGGTATCGAACGGATTTGACTTTGGCTCGCTCCGAAATAAAAAAAAACTTCTTATCTACCACAGAGACAGCCCCACCTATACAGATCCGTTTTTCTCTGCATAGGTTTATACTTTTCTGTATTTTTATGTTATTTAATTTTTAATTTCATCTATATAACTTACAACAAATTTACCAATATCGTAAGTGTACTTATAGGTGTATATGACTTATATCTAAGATTAATATTATGTCGTACTTATTACGTATCATTTTGAAAACAAATTTAAACATTATAAGATCTGCACTTCCCATGATAAACAACTGATTTTGCAGTTATTTTCTTTAATTCCTCTGTATACATTCTATGGATACACAATCAAATTAAAGATAATATAACAACATGAGTACTAAATGGTTGTAGTCGTCTGTACTTTCTGGCCCCCAGTGGCACAGCGGTATGTATGCGGACTTCCAACGCCAGAAATCGGGTTTCGATACCCGTGGTGAGCAGAGCACAGATAGCCCATTGTGTAACTTTGTGCTTAACTTCAAACAAACGTTTTGGGATATCTTATTTGGGGTATTTGTGATATCAAACTAAAAATTTATATCCAGCTTTATACAGATAGTTTGAAAAGATTTACTATTTTTTCTCTTCTATTTTATATTAAAATAGGCCCGGCATGGCCAGGTGGCACTCGACTCACAATCTAAGGGTCGCGGGTTCGAATCCCCGTCACACCAAACATGTCGCCCTTTCACCCGTGGGGGTGTTATAATGTGACGGTCAATCCCACTATTCGTTGGTAGCCCAAGAGTTGGCGGTGGGTGGTGATGACTAGCTGGCTTCCCTCTAGTTTTACACTGCTAAATTAGGGACGGCTAGCGCAGATAGCCCTCGTGTAGCTTTGCGCGAAATTCAAAAGAAACAAATTTTCTATTTTTTTAAACTAATGTTAAAATTATTATGACCCATATGAGCATGTAGAGCAGGCAATAACTAAACAAAGCGAACTAATCACTTCGTGGCTTGATCTTTAGCAGATCAGCGTATGGTCTATGAGAAAAAAGGTTCTCACTTTTGTATATTGTTATATCAGTTGGATATCTCTAACAATTTACAAATTTGCATACTATAATATTCAATTATAAACTATAAAATTATCTTTTTTAAGTTGTAATCTAGTCAAGGTTTAATAACTATATCAAATTTTGTTTGTTTGTTTCTAATTAAGCACAAAGCTACACAATGGGCTGTCTGTGCTCTGCCCACCACGATTATCAAAACCCGGATTCTAGCGTTGTTAGTTTGCAGACATACCGCTGTGCCACTGGGGAGCCTAAATCAAATAAGGTAATAATACCCTTCACGATGTTTTAATCGTTTCTTGACTAAATATCATAAACTAAAGCCATAAAGAATCAGATAAAGAGGCCTTGAAATATCTCTGAAAATGTTGGGTACAGAATGTTGGAATTCAGTATCAATCGTAAGAGCTAAATTATTTGTGGATGTAATCATTATGTGTATATGATACTCAGATATTAAGAAACTTTGCACTTAACGTTCTCTTCAGTTAGTTGGAGCTATGCTTCATTTTGTTCTGTTTTTTAGTTTGTAAACTGCGTAGGATACATTTTACAATTATTCTTTTTTCATACCTTGTTTTATAAACCAATATTTCATTATTGTAACTATATATACATATACACAGCGTGGTCACAAGTAAATAGACACCACCTTTTCAGAAAAAAAAATGAAATTTTTCAGTCATATTCACATGAATTGATATATTTATAATCTAATTAATATCTAGTAGATCTTCCTTTCGCTTCGTGGAGTTCGTTGATCCTTTGGGGCATCGTGAGAATCATCTCGTCAATTTTAGATTGTGGGATTTTAGCCCACTCTTGCTTCAAAACCTGGAGTAGTTCGCTCTTCGAAGTTTTTTTTTTATTTTGTTTCTTGACTTGCCGGTCGAGTATGACCCATGTCAGGAGATTGGCTCGGCCAGAGCAACTACTGGATACCATTTTCTTCCTGCCACTTTTGGATGTTTCTAGCAGTGTGACACGGTGCTCCATCTTCCTGGAACAACGTTGTGTTCTTGTCCACGAAACCAGAGGAATAAAATGGCAAGAGTCCTTCCTCCAATATTTCGACGTATTTCGCAAAATTTATGTTGCCAACGCTCCACTAAGATCGATCTCCCACCAACCTAAACA
>NW_013666291.1:216961-233993 GCF_000517525.1 Limulus polyphemus
CCACTCAGTGTATATATATATATATATTGTGTTGAAAACACTAAAAATTCGTGTTATTTCCTTGCCTTGATTTTGAATAAGATTATATATTTTTTTTCTAGTCTTATCATTTAAGCCAATATTTTAATATTTTCATTCAAAGCGATTACATTGTAACCAAAGCGTGAAAGCAAATTACATATGTAAAAATATAACTGTTTATTATAAAGTGAATAAGTGGTTCGCTATAAATATATGATTGAGTCCATTCAAGATATTAGTTTCATCGCGTGTGTTTCATATATGTATATATATATAAATGAGTCAATTCAAAATATCTGTCTTTTGTGTTGAGCGTCTCTTAAGCCCGTCAAGAACTACAGAATGGGCGATACATTTTATTAATATTAACGTTGAAATTTACTTCAATTTTTATGAAAATTAGTGATTTTTATTTCCATTTGAATATTGACACACCTACCCTAACATCATTGTAAAACAGAAATGGTGTGTTCTGTTTTTTACTGATTTTGAAGTTTTGGACGCCTTTATGAAATATTATGATAAGTTGGTATTATATTCACATTTTATTTGCTTTATGATGATAGTTAATGTTATGAAACATTAATAATAGTTTCTAAAAGTTTAGTTTAAAAAAAGGAGTTTTAGGTTTCTGGGAATAAATTCTTATGAAGAAGACGTCAGGGCGGGACAACTGCAGTTGGAGATGAGAATAAGTAAGAATTTGTATATTGCTGATTTTGTCAGCGCATTGCCCGAAAAGATGCAATCTTAGATCGGCATATAGGTTAGTAAATATAAATTAACAATGATACGAATTACCTGGTAGATTAAGACTATCAACAGTAGAAAGTTTACCTAAGACATTGGTTAGAGAAATAAACTTGGTCTGAATGACTAAATCAGAACTAATGATTAACTATGTTGTGCAAATAATCCCCTTCGTTTAAAGCATGTTCCTTATAAGTTAACGATATATATATGTGTGTGTATGTATATAAAGTTTTGTTTTATAACCAATGTGTTGTCGCTGAAAGTTCAGCATAAGTTGGGCGGAATGTACTACTTTTGTTTATCATGAAATACATAAAGTTTCAGGTTCTTCATGCCTCTTGTTACTTAGTTTTCGAAACTGTAAAAACTAACTTCCAATTTAATTTCTTATTAAATCTTAAAAGTCCAGAAAACTGAAAATGTCGTCACAAATGTTAAATGATTTAGCCATGAACGTTTTAAGATCGAAACACGAAACGCGGTATAATTGAAATCGTACATCTGGTTGCATAACGGAGACGCGGGTTCGAATTTCAACTCGATCTGTTTAAACTTCATCAGAAAAATATAATTTCACATGACAGTGTGCTACCTATAAAATGCTTATTTTGTATTGTCGCTATAGTGGCATAAATTATCCAAATGACAGATTTTAATAAATCCCATGTTTATTTATAAAAGGTGGGACCAGTTTAGCGCGTCTAAACTGTGAACTCAACGATGCATGGTTTGCGTCCCGTTACCCAAAGCACAAACAAACGGCGCCTCGTACTTTGGAGCTGTGGTTACACAATGAGAGTGATGTTTAAATCGCATTATTCGATCAAAAGAGTAGCCCGAGAGTTGGCGTAAGGTGCTGTTAACTAACTGTCTTTCCTGTAGCCTATCACTTCAAAATTAAGGATAAATATGCACATTTAGCTCTTGCATAGCTTCGCGAAATTCCGAAACAACTAAACATAAAATACCGATCAGTTTGCTTCCCTCATAATGAAGACAATAACTGCATATCATGCACTAAACTGTTTTAACCACTCGCACTACTATACGGCAATGTGATGTCTGTCAGTCAGTCAGAAGACACTAAAATGACGTCACATAAGGGACGCTTAACGTTGAAATTTGTACTGTCGTGACGTCAATAAAACGTGCGCATGCCATGAATCACGAGAAGAATTATGCACTCTATAGGCTACTACACAGCATGACATATGAAATTTAAAAGCAAGAAATATTTTTTTTCTTTTCACTGTTAATTTTAGTTTTATTTACTCTTGAAATAGAACACTTTCGGAGAACCTGAGGAAGTACATCTAGTATATATTAACATTTCTTCGTATTAACAAATAGCATCACTCAGTACACTTAATGTTGAAAATAATTCACGTAATGAAACTTCTTGATTTAGTTTACAAAAGTGCTGTCTCTAGTGAAATTAGATATATGAGAACGTATGATGTATGCACGCTTCATTCCCAAAAAGAAACAAGCGACTTAATTTTTTTAGGGAGAGAGATGAGAGCTGTTTATGTTGTTTCTGTTTCGAAGCTATTCCAACATTATTACTTGATGTCCCTTTGGAGCCCCATTAGTGCTCCTTTCGGCTTCGCTCTCGTTACGTACATAAACAACGTTCATGGTCCAAAATCGCATACTTCCGGGCCGTGGCAATGTGCCCAAGTCTCCTCGAAGTGTCAGTTATGTATCCGATTTTACGTGTAAGATTCGCCAACTTTACATTATTAGCGGACAAGCTTTGTCTCTCATTCCAGTGCTCTGAAGCGTGATATAACACATCGTAAAAAAATATCATGTTCCAAAAACGCCGACCCATTTGTCTTTCTTAAGTTTACAAGAAAAATATTTTCATGAAATGAAGCCTATATTGTTAAAGGACGACACGAGTTTTTTGGGTGCGCTATACTTCTCAAAATAACTGAAATTGGATACTTTAGCACATAGCTTAGTACGTTACAAGCAAACCTATAAATCAATGGACCTGAAAAGGCTTAGGTAACATATGAAGTTTTGATGGTGTAAGAAAATTCACAGATTTTTACTTTCTTTATGAAAAATTCAAGTGTTTACCCAAGAGGTAGAAAAAATGTAAAAACGTCAACTTAACTTGCTAAAAACAAAAACTTTACCTAGAGCAGTACACACTATATCTGGGACGTATAGATATCTAATAAATGTTTTTTGTTATAATAATGTTTTTGGTGAACCTTGTTAGAATTGTACTTGAAGTTCAGTCTCATCGGAACAGACGAGACAAACACTTACATTCCTGACAGAGAGAAGTGTTGTTGTCAATTTGTTGGATCTGTAGACAACCTAATTTTATTTTATCGCAAATATTGCTCAACCTTTTGAGCCCAAAGTATCGGAAAGTCACGCATTCCTCTGAACCCGTAATGTCATAGCATTATGAATAGTAAACTTTTTATACTAATAGAATAATTTCGTTTGGATAATTTTATATAAATCATTTAACAATATATAGATAAGATTAACATATTTTGAAAGGAACAGCTATAATTCACCTATTTGCAGATTTGTGAGCCGAAAGTATCGGAAAGTCACGCATTCCTCTGAACCCGTAATGTCATAGCATTATGGATAACGTGAAGTTAACAAATAATTAAATCTTAGAACAAAAAATGGTATGTCTATAGAACTGTTTAATGTATAATGTGATAATTTATGTTTCTTAGTTTCTTTTGTATAATCATAGCATTATGGATAACGTGAAGTTAACAAATAATTAAATCTTAGAACAAAAAATGGTATGTCTATAGAACTGTTTAATGTATAATGTGATAATTTATGTTTCTTAGTTCTTTTGTATAATCATAGCATTATGGATAACGTGAAGTTAACAAATAATTAAATCTTAGAACAAAAAACGACATGTCTATAGAACTGTTTAATGTATAATGTGATAATTTATGTTTCTTAGTTTCTTTTATACAACTTGAAAACTACTATTTTATTTACTAACAGAATATATAATTTTTATAGCAAATAAAAGTGTTCGATAAATAGTTAAGAGTCAAACAGCTGCGTGTTGTTATATACCAGCATCGAGTGAATTTTTGTTTAATAAGCATTTCTGATCTTGTGTAGATAGTAGAAAGCGTTTACAGAGGGTTGTGTATCTTATATTAAAACGATTTTAGAGCCTCACCACGTTACTGTCCATGTTGCCACCTTTGCTTTATCTGACGATCGTGAAGTTTGACAATAGCCATACTGCGTAATTTTTATTGCCAAAGGCTCCGTCGTAAGGTTTTTCATGTCAAATTACACTACTCCTTCCCGCATGTTTCCACAATCTATTTAAGACACGAGGGCAACGGTTTCTCAGCTCCTGTTAAATAGTCTATTCGCACAGAAACACATAGGTGCTGCATCCGATGATTTGACCGGTATGTCTTCGTATGTAATAACATGGATATCTGCTTTATTCTCCAGCTACTTGAAGCATGTGACAGTTGACCAAAGGGTATGACTGGAAAACTGTTGGTCTCGTTTCAGACTGAGATTCTTTTTGATTACGTTGAGAAGGCGACTTTTGACATTGACGTGTGTATTCATGAATTATCATTTGTTACAAGACGTCACAGTTTGCTTACCACAGTTTAGGTATGATTTGTTTCAGGTATATTTCTGGATAGTCCTGGGCGTCCCAAGTTGATCCACATTCCTGTGTTTTCCAATACCGTTAAGTACAGGGCTGATCCCAACTTGGAAATTGCGTTATGAATATTTTGCTTTGGAAAGGATTGTGACATATCCTTCTCAAAAGCGACCAATTCTTGGAGGCATCACACTACCTACGTAACGCTAAAAAAATGTTAAATGTAGTTCTGATACATTTCGTTCCACCACGACGTTATAGCGGCTGTGGTTATTACGTGACTTGCGTATTGAAAATCGTTTTAATATAACGTACTCAATCCTATAATTGTTTGTTGTTAAGCACAAAACTGGACAGTGAACTATCTGTGGTGTATCCATCACACGGACTGAGACCCCGAATTTTAGCATTACAAGCCATAAAGCTTGCTGCTAAGCTACTGAGGGGAGGGGATAGAAGAAAGCAGATAAGTTTAAGGTATTGCTCACATAACAACTGCTCTTTTCCCCCAGCCCCCGAGCAAACGTTTGTGATGAAAATTTTAACTAGAAAAATAGGTTCAGTAACTCAACCCTATGCTACAGTCACAGTTCTTATCGGGTGCAAATTGACCAAGTGGAAGAGCTCTAGCGAGCAGAGTTTAAATCCGTGCAGTATTACAAAACATTCTACGCAATTTAAGGCCTCTGCGTGTGGTTTAAATATGACCGTCAATCCATTAACTTGGATGATGGATGGTAAGATGCTGGTGACTGGCTTGCCTTACCTTTGATCAATAGTTCAAAATTAAAGACTGTGGCAGATAGCCTTAGTAGTTTGCCATAAAATACAAAATACAAATACTTTCTTCTTTTTCATGAAATGAAAAAAAAAAACAAACAAAAAAAAACAGCTTTTGTAATATTTTGAAGTTGAATAGCTCAATACGACCAGAAATTATTTCAGGCTAGACTAATGCTGACTCATAAAGTGATTGCAACTTCAAATAGATAAAACTCTCACATGAGAGCTTTTACACATTTCTTTATAAATTATCTTATACATAATTGACATAATATTAAAAAGTCTTTGTATTAACTTAATAAGAATGACTTGTGTAACTCTTTGAATAATGTGCCATTTTTTGGTATTTAATTTCAGGTTGATAAAGTGCTTGTAGACTTTTTCTGGTAAACAAACATAAAGCTTACAGTGTGGGGAATTTACATGTTATTCTGTATTTATTACCTACAATGGCATAGCAGTCAACGTTGGGTAATATTACATGCTTTCTTCATATCATCAACAACTATTTTCTTTCTACTCATGCTAATACATCTCCATCACTCGGCTAGATACATAAAATCTTAATGTGCTTCCAAAAAAAAAAAAAAAAAGCCTTTAATTCACTTTGAATTGCGCACGAAGAAAAGACTCTTCAAATTACACAGGACTGCGAATTTAAACTTTATAAAAGTTGTTTTGGTTTTAATACCGGATTTTCCATAATTAAGTTACGTAGATTTCGAAAATAATATTCATTTTTTTTCTTCTAGCATGTAAGAATGTTTTACAAATCGGGAAGAAAAAAAACTCTTACTTAAATAAAATTATTATTTCGTTTACCACAATGTACTTTTTTTCTATTATTATGTTTGTTAAAAATAAATCCAAACAAACTGAAGAAAAAGGAATAACATTGATGTCAAACGAATATGTATCCTCATTCATTCTGATTTGTTTGTGAAATCTACGTCTTTTAGTTTTAAAACCACATGTTGTGGTCTTTCTTTTTTGTATTATGTTATGACGTTTTGTGAAAAATCTGTACATGATGAAGAAAAATGGATATCATTTTCGGATTGCGTACAGGAATTACTGTAGGACATGTAAAATTTTCAAGATAATAGAACCATCGCAGGCCTGTGTTATTAAGGCGGGTTGAGATTAAATGTATGTTTTTTCATAAATATTTTTTCATAAACATTATAATATTTTTTCTTATTAGCATTTTATAAATATTCTACCAGTTACTAAGTTTTATTATAGAATAAATTACTGGCTTGATTTAAAATATAAATTAGTATATCTCTAAGCATACAGTGATATTTAGCTGTTACTTTTTTTAATAAATAGTAAAATATTATTTTCTGAAAATGCTTTATATTAAATTATTATTATTACTTTGAGAATTTTTATGAAAATACTTAGCTATTTTGCTAGCCAAAGTTGCGATATTATCTGTGTTTAATTGATGGGATAACACGCATAAAACCTTGAAGCCAAATGCTGCAATAAATACTCCATGAGATGCTAAGTTGAACTTTGTACTAACTAGAATAAAAGAAAATAAAACGAATTTTCCGTTTTTCCTTTTCAAAAGTTTCAGTTTTGCACTGAAAAGATTTATAGCATGCTTTATTTCATAAATTATATTGGCCCCCCAGTGGCACAGCGGTATGTCTGCGGACTTACAACGCTAGAATCCGGGTTTCGATACCCGTGGTAGGCAAAGCACAGATAGCCCATTGTGTAGCTTTGTACTTTATTACAAACAAATCATAAATTATAAGCCTATAAGCCTATTCTGATGTCGCGCCACCTATAGGCAGTTATCTTAAATAATGCTGTATTCTATATAAAATCCAAGAATCTTTTCTCTGAGGAAAATATAAAATTTCTACCAACACGAATACAACAAACAATTGTTTGTTTATTATTATCTGTCTTTAGGTACCACATTTCAAATATTTTAGAATTTATTAATAGTTTATTTAACACAGATTAATTATATCGTTTTGTAGTTTATTCAATGGTCAATCGGTTCTTTGGTTTATTAATTTTTGTATACTTTATCACCTTCATTAAACTTAAATATAATATTTACAGATTGTTCCTAATATTATAAGGGTAAGCTAGCTATTGACATCAAGGATATAAGTGAAAATTAATATACCCAGTTAGTTGTACTATTCTTACGTTTCCACTGTTTCATCAGTTGGGTACTCTTGTTGCTAAAGATATTCTCGGCCGTAAACCCATTAATATCTCGTGAGGTTCGGCCAGCTTAGGAGAGTTAGGTTAGTCTTAAATTCATATACGAAGCTAACAATGCAAATTAATCTCTATTATACAAATAAAATAATAAAGATTAAACTAATATTACTTGATATGTCAAATATTCTAACCGATACTGTTAATGAAAGTACAATAATAAAAAAAAGAGAACAGAGTATACCTTACTTACGGAACACCTGAACAATAGTTGTTGGCTTAATGTTGTGGATTTAACATTCATTGAACAATGCAACATCATTATAAATGTTTATAAGCAACACTTTACACAATCCACCAATAACGTCTTTTGAATCAAATAGCAAGACAGTACTAATAATACAACCAAAATTTAATTTTTATGAAGATACAAAATAATAAATAAGAAGTTAAATAAATAACTGAAGCATACAATAAATAGCTAGAATATTGGTGCTCTAATGGAAATAAAACCATGTTAAATGTAATAAAATAAAGATACTGTGTACTGTGTCTAACACAATCCAACTAATCTCTGTCACTTAGCAAAATACGTTGTTCAGGCAACACAAAGTAATAAATAAAGTTAATACTCAGTACAGCTGAAAAGAAAATGGCAATAAAATTCAAGAAAGTTCAATAGTAATAATAAGACTTAGAAAATGAAGTTACAACAATGGTTGATCTAACAAAGTAATCAGCCAAAAATTATTGTAACTTAACTAATGATTTAATGTTATACCACATACCGCAATGTTAAGTAGCTAATATTACCTATATATAGTTTAAACTAGAGGGAGGTAAAAACTAATAGTACTCAATACATTAAAGCAGTTTAATATTATCTTAAAGTTTAGATAAGATCATGATATTCTGTAATACTTTCAAACCCATAATTGGTAAAAAGAATATTGTTGAATTTCCCGAAAAAGTGAATAAATTTGGAGTTAAAATGCAATAGGAGAAATTTCATTTTTGAAAGCAAGTGAGTTTACGAGCTCTATTCACAAAGTTTTATAATGTACAACACATTCTATTTTATCTAATAAGCTGTGAATAATAAATATTGTGACATAACATATTTGGAATATTTTGTACTTATAAGTGCAAAATTTATAATTTCAAAATTGAAAGTGTCCGTTTTATTTCAAACTTTGAACGTGAATGTTTGTTCAACGATGCCACTGTCTAAATCCAGGTGGCATGCATTGTTTTTAGTGAAATACATTTTTTTTTTTTGCCCAGAATGAGGTGGATAAATTTGTTCTGCTGTATTGGGAAAATCTTGTAGTTATGTATTAGAATACCATCAATATGTCTACATGTACGATTGATATGTAAAGCTTTAATATAGTCTTTATTATTAAGATTTTTTTGCCTTCAGTGTGAAGCAGAGCAGAGCATATTGGTTTGCTCCTGTCCGTCTGTCTCGATCTTGTGGACAAAATATCTCAAGATTGGACGGATGGATTTTGACCAAACTTATGTAACAGGTATAACGTAGAAAGACGTAGATTGAATAACGTTTTTGAGGCTCTATGTCAAAAGTCAAGGTGAAAGTGAGGGCATAAGTGTTTCGTAAACACAATTTACTCTTGGTATGTAAGAAAAGTCAAATTCTGATAAATATAGTTTTTTTAAACACGTGTGCTGAAGATCCTTCCCATTGTATTTGTTCGAAGATATGTTAGCCGAATTGCACAGATGTATTGTAAAGTAAAAAATATATAGCCTGCAATAATTCGTTTAATGGTACTTTTTATGTCTGACATTGTCACAGAAACACTTGTTTTTACTAACGCAAAGTATTAATTTATCAGAATTAATAAAAGATCTTGAAATTGTTGAAGAAAGGCTCTTTTTTTAATATTACCAATAGGAAGATTAGTGTAAATATTAATAAAGTCAAAGTTTTTATTGTTTTAGTCTCAAAGTCTTTAATTTTCCATTTACATTTAATGGATCTATTGATAATAATGAACTGATTAATTTAGGTTCTCTCCATAATGTATTTCAGACTATTACCTCTTATAATTGACAAATCTTTAGTTACAGATTTTTAGCGCTAGCAATAAACCTGTATTTGTATGATGTTATATATAGTTTGGGAATCTAAAATAATATCAACATGTATATAAGCCAAGTGTTGGTCGGTCGGTCACGTTCGATTTCTCCAAATTTTGTTCAATTTCACTTTTTTCCTATAATATTTCTTCTTGCGATTGTCCTTTCCCATTTTAGTTGAATTTAATCGCTAACATAGGTGTAAATAGCTCCTAAGTTTCAGCACTTTTTCTGCTATATAAAAACCTGTCAAGAAGGGATTTCCCAGGACCAGATCAGGCATGGCATTATGTGGGTGACACTACATCACCCACATCATTATGACGTCAAGCTTGGTAGGATCCGAATAAAAAAAGACAGGAAGACTCCTGTGATTGAATACACTGAAGAGCATTTACACCCTATCAACGCTTTTGAAAAATAAGTAAAAAATTAGAGCAAATCTGTGTTTTGGAATTATTATGAAAAAGCCTTTGTTAAAACAAATTGAAGGTACCAATTATATGTAGGGATGAGGACGAGTTTTCATCAGAAGAAGAATAGGTGTCTATGCAATCACATGGTTATAGTATGTTTTAATCTTTTATCCAAAGGCACCAATGTTTGCTCAGTTATATGTAGTGGATTCAGGAGCAATGTGTAGCATGTTCCTATGAAAGGAAATTTTATATTCCTTTTGTGTATTGCCAGTTTCATACAGAATATTTTTGGTTTCCAGTAGTTTCCGTCATTTTTGATGGGTTTTTAGGCTAGTAACAGTATAAAACTTAACAGAACGTACACCAAAATCCGATAGAGTATGATATATCTATATCGGTTTTAACTCGTTTGTAAACCTTGTTGCCCAAAGGTTTTCATGTTTTTTACATAAAGTTCTAACAGATTTTTGTTTTCTTACAAATGAAAACAAAGTTGTTAGCTGCTTTGTCGTCAAGAATAACGAAATATTCACTATGTAAATAATCTAAATATTAAATAACTTCTTTTTTTTAATAGCATGTTAAGTTAACATTGAAATTATTTCAGTATGTTATTGTATGTGTGTATGATTCTAACTCTGTTTACTCATTTTCTAAATAGGACGACTTTTAAGTTTTCTTTTTTGCGCCATTTGCATAAAACTTTATCAAGTGATTTACTACGTAAAATAAAATACTACCTTTTAGATTGTCACTAAATATTGTGGGATATAATATTCCACAGTAGTTTAACTTCGGTTAACTTAATTACTTTCATTGGCCAAGCCTTATATTCCAGCTGTTCGTCTATGTTTAACCAAACAAAATATAAAAATAGATCAGTTTAATTTCCTAAGGGTGTAATGTGATGTTTCTTCGTAGATCAAAGAGTTAAGACAGTAAACCCAAAGCATAATTTCAATTAATTTCGAATAGTGATAAACAGTTTACTAATAGTAGCATCGAACCCACGTCGTTCTTAAGGAAAACTGCGAGGGTTTAGCTGATTTGCTTATAGAATACTTTGTTGTCTGACTATCATGTTTAATTATTGCTTTCCACTAGAACAATATACGTTCAATCCTAATTTGGTTAACGAAATTTAATTGGAATTGTAAACTGAATGTGTTTGGTATTGCAAGTACATTTACACTTAGTGGTTGGATGCGATTCTAAACGTCATCCTCTTTGTGTTTAAGCACAAGCCTATTGTTTGTATTAGTATTTGTCTTCTTTTCTATTATGTTAGTATTGTTATATATATTTTGTTGTACTGTTTGTGGCCCAAACTTCTTAAACGTATCATGTTTAGCAGAGAGACAGAGAAATCTTAGGAGTTAAAAAAAAAAAAACTACAAAAATCCCTGAACAAAACATGTGACCTACTTTAATATTCTTATTCTTGATCTGAAGCCGAATAAAACCAAAGTATTATATAATCAACATGTTTGTTTACTTAGAAACAAATATATTGAATGCGTACACTTCCTTTATTTTATTTGCAGTTACTTGCATAGTGGTGTAAAATTCTAACAATATATTGTACATGATAAATTCATAATTATTTATTTATTAGTATTAATTTTATGTTGGTATTAATAATAAGTGAGCGATTTACTTTTAAATTGTCTGGGTCATATGTTTGTTCAAAGATGGCAGTACAGCTGCTTTCCGCTGATTTAAGACTACATGTAACTAAGCCTAATGGGCGTAACAACTGGTTTATAGCCAGTCGCTCTCTGCAGTTAGGGATACTAAGAAGCGGACATGTTTCATTCTAGTATCGGAAATACACGTGTAAGTCTTTACTAAACTTCAAGTCCCGAAAGAAAACGATTTCACATGTAAGTTTTGTAGACAGCTTTCATATTTTTCAACGGTTGAACGTTATCAGTTACACTTGTTGTAGTCTTAAAGCTACACATAAAATAAATTCTACCCTTTAAACTTAAACTAAAGTCAAGAAGTAACCTTACGTTTGTGTTCGTTTATTCGTTAGATGCCCTACCGTAGTAATCGCAGTAGTAGTAGTAAGTGAGATAAGCTGAAACTAAAACAAAAAGTAAAACTTGGTATTTTCCTGATGGTTCGTTTTGGAAAAGGATGTTTGCCGAATATATAACAGAATTGAAGCGTCGTCGTTTTAAATTGATCGTGAAATCACGGTACTTAATAAAACAAAAGTAACACGACCATTTTTTAAAGATTAATCAAGTCATTGTTTACGTATCTCATGTGGCTGGTATTTATTTATTTGTAATTTTTTGTAGCACTAGTAGTATGGTTATTGGTTTTTTCAGTAGCTTTTTAATACTAGTGATGTTAATTATAATTTCATGATACACGAAACATTACCGTTGAATGGTTATAAGTATTCTTTTAGATATTATTATTTTTAATAATAATTATATGTATGTGTTACAATGTGTACATAATATATGAAAACAATATTGAATTATTTATAAACATTTTAGTTTAAATGTCTCTTCTATATCGTTGGGTTACACTGTACGACTATTAACAATAGAATACATTCTATTTGTTTATTTTAAAATAAAACAATGTTGACATACACTTTTTGATATGTAACATTTCCATCACCATTTTTTATGTACTTCTAATTGCACGATTTATGTAAGTAATATAACTTAGTGTTACACATTTTTTTCTTTATAACAAACGTATTTTATTATGTTTTAAACAAGTGTGGGCATGATGTAAAAAATTGATAAATCAATTTTTTCACTTTTACTAATACTATGGAAAAGTGATTACTATTGCTAAAACATTGTCTGATTTCATATATATATATATATATATATATATATATATATACTAACGCATGTGTAAGTGCGTATATATATATATATATATATGCGTTGGTAATGGCTCAAGAGTCTCGTAACGAGTTGTCTTTGAGCATTTTTTTTCTTTTTATATATTAAATAAACTTTGGTACTAGTTTCAAGAATACATAAAGAAAACCTTGAACTTCTAGGTGAGTAGATGCCTCTAGCCAACATTATAGTTACACTAAACTTTAAAATTTCAGAACTCGTTACTAGCTTGATGAAATTTAAAACATGGAAACTGTTCGAAAATGGAGTAACGAAATGTATTGATCATCCAGAAAGAAACTGCGAATCTTAAGGCAATATAATATCTAAAGCGTTCAAACTAAGCTATCAGCTGTATGTATACACTGCTCAAAATAATTAAGGGATAATATAAGGTTTCAATATTTTGTCTATGACAAGTCACAACTTTTATTTATGTGATCAGTTATAAGATCTGATATATACATTATTGTGATATACAGCGGGTTAAGTATGTTATATTAAAACGACTTTGAATATGAATAAGCATACCGGCAAGTCACATGACAACTACAGTCAATATAGAGAGTCGCGTTAGAACAACACATATCAGAACTACGCTTTGACATTGTTTGGCGTTATGCAGGTAGTGTGATACCACCAACAAATTTATCGCTTTTGGGAAGGTTATGAAACAGCCCTTTCCGACATAAAATATTCATATACTCAGGTTGTTAAGGTATGTTCAGATCGAGAATTTAGAATTTCCAAGACAAGGATATTCCTTGTACTTAATGGCATTAGAAAACTAAATAATATGGATAAACTTGATGCACTAAGACCATCCAGAAAGAGATTTGCAACAAGCCATACCGCTGCAACAGCAAGCAAAGTGCAGCGTCTTGTAACAGGTGAATGCGCATAAAGGTGAGCAGCAAAATCTCCAGGCAACAGTATGCAATATAATCAAGAATGATCTCTGTCTGGAAAAGAAAATGAGATACACGTCATGTGTACAAGTTACTTCCACAAGATATCTGTTCAACTGTCTCATACCTCAAGAAGCTGGATAATGAAAAGGATATTCCTGTTATTCCATACGAAGATACTGTGGTTAATTTACTATGCACAGCTCTTAATTATTTCTATATGATCGGACCTTGAAACGGGCGCTGGGAATCCGCCGTACCCATAAATCAAATGTATTAAATGGACTGTGTAAAGCGTAGTGGGAGGAGAGGTGTGCTTTGGACACAACAATATTATGAAATGGAAATTACGCTGCAAATCTATTGTCAAAATGTACGATCGTCAGATAGAGCATGACTGCTCGTGACGACATAGGCTGCAACGACGTAGTGAAGCTCCAAAATCGCTTTAATATAACGTACTCAACCCCTCTATAAAAGTAAAGGAAACATTGTGCGTTCTCTGCTCGCAGTTCGAACACTGTGTATAGCGATATCCAGATTGAGAGTTAAATATGCTGGGACACCAACGAAGACACTTGGACATATCCATGACATGGAAAGCAATAGGTCCACTAGGAGCCGGCAAAACACAAATTGTTACAGAATGAGCACAAATCTCACCAGTTGTGGTTAACCGGACGTCAGTTCGCTTTCAGATCACTAGTACAGTTGATGTGAGACCTAGGCAGGGTAGAGCCTTGTGGGTAGCCAAGCAAGACGATCAATGACCTTGGCACAACCGGCAGGCCTCAACTTTTTTGTTATTTTTTTTACATAATTTTTGAAGCAAACCTTATAAAGCATATCATTGGCTTGAATATTCCGCATCTACTGACAAAGTTTACTATTTTGTCTGTTATCATTTTACTACAGGCACTAAATATCAATGGTCCAATACATGGCAAAAGTGCACGGGTGAATCTCCAAAAAACAATAAACTTCTCAAACACAAGCATGCAAATGTAATGCTTATTTAGAATCAATGCTTTCAGATAAAACAGTAGCAGAGCGCGTTAATGAAACTCGCCGGCTGATTGTGAAAAAATAGGGAATACATCAAATACTTGCAGATACGTTGAGACTTCAGCTGTCCAAAACATAGTTCAGAGGGGTAATTGTGAAGGAGACACAGCTGAAAACAAAGAAAGATTTTTCGAATATTAAACTTCTGAAAGATTTATTCCCAGATCCTAAATGAACAACTGTGTGAAGTACCTAAAATGTCAAATATACGCACCACAGTGTACAAGATGCCATTTTGGATATCCTCAGTTTATATAATTCTGGACGAAATAAAAGAAGAAACAAGAGAAGCTCAATACTTTTTAATCATAGTCAATGAAACTAAATACCTATCTAAAAAAGAGCAGATCCATTTGGTACTTCAGTACTATAATGATTCAAAAGTTCATTAGGAAGTTTTTGGTTTTGAAGTCGCTGGTGAACTCGATGCAGAATCTTTGGACAAATATATTCTGGTGGAGATAAGAACAACGAACTTGATGTCACAAACCTGATTGGTCAATGATATGATGCAACCGCCGTCACGAGTGGCAAGTGTTCTGGGGTTCAACAGAAAATAAGACAAATAAATACCTCAAGCTATCTATATTCATTGTTTTGGTCATCGTCTTAATTTGGTCATCGTAGAAAGTGTGAAATCTGTTATCCCTGTAGCTGACTTTTTCTCAACGCTTCAGACTACTTGTTATAATTTTTAAGGGGTTCTAATGTTCTCACACAGTGGATTTCTTTCCAAAGAAGAAAAGACATACACCCAAATGAAAAGCATGTAGAACTTAAAACAATGTCGGAAACACGATGAGCTTGCCAGATGCGTGCTGTAAGTGCAATTGCAGCAACGTTTGACTGTTTTATTAGATTTTTGTAGCATTTTAACCTAGCATCGAGACTGTGTATTAAATGCCCGATCCATTTTGGCCTAACTTGACCAGACATTCATATACTGTATGCTGCTTTTGAATGACATCTTACGTGAAGCAAAAAGAGCGTCAGATTTACTGCAAAGTTCTAAGATAGATTACTTGAAATCAGCAGATCTCATTGAGAGACTTCAAGTAGAGATGCAAATCTACAGATGTGACGAGAAAGCTGCATATTATTTTCAACGTTTTTGTGACATCGCTACAAGATATGACCTGAAATGTTGCCGTCGGCGTCAGTTACAGAGCTCCACAGAACGCCATACAAGATTCTTTTGATATGAAACGAGACATCTTGTTTCTAACCATTGATAGCTTTTTGGAGAACTAAACAAACTATTCAATGAAAAAAATCTCCAAATATTCCGCTGCCTGTCGGCAATTGACACCAAACTTGAACAATTCCTCGATTTTTAGACTCTTAAACCGCTTGCATCCTGTTATAGGCTGAATCTTAAAGACATACAAATGGAAATAAGGCAAGCTAAGAGAATGAATGAGCGTTCAGGTGCGACATTTGGAGCAGTCGAGGTTTTTACAGAACATCTCAAACCCCTATTTATGGTTTTTACTGAGCTTTACAAGGTTATAAAGATAGCAATAACTCTCCCAGTTAGCCCAGTCGGCTGCGAAAGGAGTTTTATCAACCTCAAACTGATGAAAAAATTACCTTAGAACCAATATGGCAGATAAGAGACTAAATAGTCTAACAGTATTTAGTGAGTATGTACAGATAACATGCTCTTACCAATAATCCTGATGATATTGTTGACAGGTTCATTACTAAGTTTCCAAATACAAGGTTAACGTTGGCTTAAAGTCGAAGAGAAGGATCATTCCAGTTGGTGTCTTGGTAAGTTCATGCTTTTGACAATTATTCATCAATCTATTTTTAAAGGGATTTGTTATATCCACACACACACACACACACACAACGTTGCTAGATAGGCTAGAATGGTCAAAACTTTCTGATTCTTTCCAAGGTCTGTGAGTATTATGGAGCTTCAAAACTCAATACCATTTGTTTTGAATTTCGCTCAAAGCTACAAAATGGCTACCTGCGCTAGCCGTACCTAATTTAGCAGTGAAAGACTAGAGGGAAGGCAGCTAGTCATCACCACTCTCAGCCAACTCTTGGGCTACTCTTTTACTAACGAATAGTGGGATTGACCGTCACATTATAACGCCCCCACAGCTGAAAGGGCGAGCATGTTTGGTGGGACGCGTATATTGCGAGTCGAGCGTCCTAACCACCTGGCCATGCCAGGCCCTCAGTACAAAATACTGTTACGTCTCCGTTTGTTAATTGATTTTTCCGTAACTTCGTTCCGACGAAATTTTAACGACACAAGTC
>NW_013666291.1:234877-238329 GCF_000517525.1 Limulus polyphemus
GACTTGTGTCGTTAAAATTTCGTCGGAACGAAGTTACGGAAAAATCAATTAACAAACGGAGACGTAACACTATACAAGGGCTGTCTGTAGTCTTTCCAAATTTTAAATTTATATATTAGTGAGAAAGCATGTAATCAATTGTACCAACCGTCAAAATTTGGCTACTATTGTCTGATCGAATAGTGGGATTTGACCTTTACTTTTATAGCGCACTCACGGCTCCAGAATGCACAGCGCATTTTCGTGACAGCTGAATGCGAACTATGAGCCCTCGGATTCACAACTTAACGATTAGACTGGTCTCTTCCCACCAGAATCAGTAGTTCAGAGCAATAACTGTACGAAAAGCCAACACGCAAACGATCAGAGATAGATTTCATAAGATTGACTATTATTCCAGACGACCAAAACAGCCCGTCTTCAGTGGTATCACGAACATTTGAACTGCTCGTACGACATGAAGAACAAATGACTTGCTTATAGACGCAACACGCTTTATGATACAGTCAGTTACCGGGTTTTACACATTGAGAGACTAACCAGGACCTGATCCAGCCTCAAATTTCACAGAGGAAAGACATGCATATGGCGGTGGTGACATATAGGTCTGAGCATGGATCAGTATTTGTGGCCTCCTCCCGACTTTTATGGACAACGACATCGAATTACGATGAATGCCATACGATACAGGGACGCAGTCTTAAAACCATCATTGTCCTGCACAAGCGCTGTTGTTCAGAACTTTCTTTTAATGGTTGTTAACGCTCGCCACCACTGTATGCAACTGGTTAATATGGAAATAATTATTTCAATTAATTCTCATTTTAAAGTATCCCTGTATAACGTCTTTGGTCTTTATACTTTACAAAAGAAACGGTCAAAATAAACTTTAAGTTTTAACCGAAGTTAATCAGTCAGTCTCGTTCTTGAGTGTTTAATTTTATTCCACATATTCTGCTCTATATAAGTAATAGAAATATGTTATTGTGGAGCTAGTGTTAGCAGTAATCTATATGAATAGAGCTATTGTTAGCAGTAATCTATATTAATAGAGCTATTGTTAGCAGTAATCTATATGAATAGAGCTATTGTTAGCAGTAATCTATATTAATAGAGCTATTGTTAGCAGTAATATATATGCATGGAGCTAGTGGTAGCAGTAATATATATGCATGGAGCTAGTGTTAGCAGTAATATATATGAATGGAGCTTCTACATGCTACCACTGCCCCGAAAACATCCATATATATTACTGCTACCACTGCCTCGAAAACATTCATATATATTACTGCTAACACCAGCTCCATGCATATATATTACTGCTACCACGTAAACTTTCAAGTCAATAAGGTTTTCCTTAAATGGAGTTTTTAAAGTAGCGTATTTTAAGCTTTTATTATACGATATATACACTGCAAGTAGTAACGCTTTAGGAGCAGAAATCGCCTTTCAAGTAATTTTATAAAAGCTAAGAATTGTTACATGTGGTTACTAGTAAAAAATAATTGGCTTTCATTTTTCTTAATCATTCTCACTAACTAACTTTTTCACTGTACAAATTGCTTTGATTGTGCTGACTTGGCTTATTGCCAAGTAACGTTATTCTGCCAAAACAAGGGGTTCTGTATGTCAAGAACATAGTATTTTAAACGTGTTTATATTTGTATTTGGAGCAAATATTAGACGTACACATAAGTTAACTGTCCCCAAAACAGTAAAGTTCAAGGCTGTGAAACTGTAGTAAATAAATAAGTATATGTATATGTAACAGGCTCAGCGGTAAGGCTAACGACTCACAACGCTAAAAACCAGGTTTCGATACCTGCTGTGTACTTAAACAACAAACAACTATATAATATTTCCGGAGGAAATTTGTATTTTTTGAATCATGCATGTATGACGTATGTTTGGTATAAATCTACTGAGACACCAAATAATATGTTTTAAGGTTGCATTCGTTCATTGTTTACTTCCTGGCTGGCAGGAGCGTGCACAAGAGGGGGGGGGGATAACCCCCCAATAACTATGCATAATTACTCGGGTAAAATAATGCTGTTTATGTATATGCATATAATCCATGCAAATGTGTTTATATGGGATATACACACACACACAAATATGTGTATATTTAGTGTGCCCACCCCCCTCCTCCCCCAATAAAGGTCAGATTTAAATTCCTGCGCGCGGCATTCCTAGCTGGAACAAGATCTTCTGGCAGTCTTATTTTTGAACAGTTATAGTGTGTTTCGAATAGTACTATGCTTATCTAATGGTATTAAAGTTGATTACAATAAAAGACAGTAAAACACACTGCATCATTAGGCAATACGGAGAGCAGTTTGTAATTTGTACGTGAATGACATTGTATGGCCTTGCAACACGATGTTTACGCTGATGTGTGGACATATAGGTTGGTTTTAATTATAAAAAATCGGCTAAAAAAACGTGTGGTACGATGAAATCGAAAACAAAAAATTTAAAAAAAACCCAGTGGCACAGCGGCATGTCTGCTGACTTATACTGCTAGAAACCGGATTTCGATATCAGTGCTGGGCAGAGCACAGACAGCCTTTTGTGTAGCTTTGTGCTTAATATCAAATAACAATAACAATTTATTAGCTATTCTATATTTTAATACTTTGTTATTTTTGTTTGTAATTAAGCACAAAGCTACACAATGGATTATTTGTGCTCATAATTTCGCAGACATAGCGCTGTGTCACTAGGTGGCGATTGTAATACTACAGTTTGCTTTTTTTTGAATTTCGCGCAAAGCTACATGAGGGCTATCTGCGCTAGCCGTCCCTAATTTAGCAGTGTAAGACTAGAGGGAAGGCAGCTAGTCATCACCACCCACCGCCAACTCTTGGGCTACTCTTTTACCAACGAATAGTGGGATTGACCGTCACATTATAATGCCCCCACGGCTGAAAGGGCGAGCATGTTTGGTGTGACTGGGATTCGAACCCGCGACCCTCAGATTGCGAGTCGAGCGCCTTAACCACCTGGCCATGCCGGGCCCTATAAACGTAGTTTGCGTTTTGTTTTTGTTCTTGGAGTCTACTCTTCTAATGGTATATATATGTCTTCTAAGTCTTTAATACTTCAAGAGCTAGTAATGTACAATACTGTACTTCTATTGGGTAGGCATGGCGATAGGGGAAAAAGAAAAATCCATGATTTCCAGTTCTTCATAACCAAACAGAGAATAAAAACAAAGCGTGAAAAATACCTGTTCATTGTTTCCTATTACAATTCCAAATAGCCTGAAACTGAGTTAAATTGTAATTTAGATTTAGTAGTTAAATAAATGGCGATATGTATCCAAGTTATGATATTTGCCAACAAGATTGATACACACAGTTTTATTTTTTTAATACAAATATATTTTATTATACAAACAATAATACAATTTACAATAACAGTTTTTACAACTGGCTACTACAAACAAT
>NW_013666291.1:238457-245963 GCF_000517525.1 Limulus polyphemus
GCCGGGCTGTAATACTACAGAGCGCTTAACTATCGTAATCAGAATCACCCAAGGACAAAATTGTGACCTGTATGAAAATTGTATTCGATGCTTCTGCCCCTGTAAAATCGACAAGAACTGCTAACTGCTAATTCTAGTTAAAGCAGTCGAGTGCCTTAACCACCTGGCCATGCCGGGCTGTAATACTACAGAGCTCTTAACTATCGTAATCAGAATCACCCAAGGACAAAATTGTGACCTGTATGAAAATTGTATTCGATGCTTCTGCCCCTGTAAAATCGACAAGAACTGCTAATTCTAGTTAAAGCATTCATTAAATCACTCTTCTTTTTTGTTCGAGAAGGATCTAACGAAAGAAGAAGGTTACCCTAGCACAAGACCGTTTCTTCTTCCTCCTCCAGTGGCTCAACTGTAAGTCTGAGAGCTTATATAATGATAAAAATAGAGTTTCGATACCGCGGTGAGAGGAACATTGACAGCTCATTGTGTAGCTTTGCGCTTAACAACAAACAAACAGTCTAGCCCACCACGGGTAATCGAAACCCGGTTTCTAGCGTTGTTAGTCCGCAGACACCGCTGTGCCACGGGGGGAGGGGGCGAGGCTAGACTGCGTGTGAAGAAGTACAATCAAACTCTTTTGATTTATCGGCTGGAAAGAGGAAACAGAATTGATTGATGGTTAAGTGGAAGACTATTGTGTTGTAACATGGATTGAATTAAAATAAAATAAACTAATAAAAGAAAACGATAAGTAAAGGAAAGTGTGTTTAAATGAAACGAAGATGAAAGTAATATAATGGAAAAGCCGTCACAAAAACTAAATATCATGTGTGCCAGAAAGTACACAATACCAGTAAGAATATAACTTTTTATTACTAGTTATTTAGAATTTTTGTTTATATTAGAGCAAAGCCACATTGAGCTAGCTATCTGCTGTGTCCACCGTGGGGAATTCGAACCCCGGATTTTAGCGTTGTAAGTACATAAACTTACCGCTGTCCTACTGGAGGACTATTTCGTAAGTAAGAATTAAAGTTGCTTGTCTTAGCGTCGTGTAATATTAAACTAGACTGACCTCAGGTCATTTTAATATTTATTTCTAAATTCAATCACATTGATCTTACTCTTGTGAATAAAAGATAAGAATATTTATTTTCTGACTTATGCAATTGCTGAAGAGTACGTAGATATTTGATAAGCCATGATTGGTCACAAAACACGTGCTCATTTTAAATCGGTTATTGGCGCTTTTTTTTTCCAACTCTGCTAGTGGTCCTATGATATCACTTATAATCTGGAGAAAAGAAAAAGAAATTTAACGTATAATTTTCTAATGTAACTGTTGTTTGTGTTGAACGTGAGCAGGCTCTGTGTATTTTAAAAAGAAGTGGTTATAAAATACAAAAACAGAAGAATATATATGACATGATAAAAGGGGAAGATAAACACTAAATATGGAAGGGTGCTCTGAAAGAAAAGTGATGGAAAAATAAAGAGGTTAAAAAAACTTGTCAAAGAAACAAGGTAAAGGAAGGTGAAAAGTAAAACAATTACCAAGTAACTTTATAGTATCAGATTATTTCTTAACGATAAATCTTAGGGGGCGACATAATGGCCAGGTGGTTAGGGCGCTCGACTCGCAATCTGCGGGTCACGAGTTCGAATCCCCGTCACACCAAACATGCTCGCCCTTTAAGCCGTGGGGGCGTTATAATGTGACGGTCAATCCCACTATTCGTTGGTAAAAGAGTAGCCCAAGAGTTGGCGGTGGGTGGTGATGACTAATTACCTTCCCCCTAGTCTTACACTGCTAAATTATGGACGGCTAGCGCAGATAGCTCTCGTGTAGCTTTGCGCGAAATTAAAAAACAAACAAAAACAAACGTTCGTGAACCAAGCCGAAAGTGCGTTAATTTACTTGATAATTCAAATTCTCAAGACGCCGACATGTACAGATCGTAAATCGAGTTTATAGCGATTTAGTAGCCGAATGAGAAAATAAACACATATGTTGCCTAAAGTTGTGAGAAAAGCCTTATAAAATCATTACCAATACACTTTTGTTGGACGTGGTGTTAGAACGATGTCTGAAACTTAACTGTATAAAAACACTGGCCATTAACTTACCTTTTAGTTTTGGAGATTTAGGGACGAAAGCGTTATAGAATATTTTGTAAAATACGTTTAAATCGAAACTTGCAACTTTTTCTTACGTCGCCAAGATTCGGGTTTCGTTACCAATGGTGGGCAGAGCACAGATTAACCCAATGGTTAGCATTTATACTTTATCAAACCAAATATAAACTTTTAAACATCTCAAACATGAGGTCTGAGAGGCATCTAATAGGTTTCAGGCTGAAATAGAGTAATATCTACTTTCTTCATAAAAAAGTAAACACACGATATCATTAGTTATAATATGAATACACACACAGCATAGCACAGTAGCTGCAGTGTAAAGTGAAAAATATATGCCTAAAAAAGATCGTTCAGTTAGATTACGTCATAAGTTAAGGTTAGAACATACACTATTGAAGTAGAAGGAAGGAAAAACTAATATTAAATTGTATTTACGTTAGGTATTATGTAGGAATTTTTAGTTTTAAATAATTTTCTTCTGTGCTTTTCCGGTTTTTACGAAACGACTATTGAGCGAACAATGTTACCACTAATCATGCTTGGAGACTTGAATGGGTAACGACGAAAAACTTTAATATAAGTTTAACGTAACATAATAAATGATGATAAAACCTTGTCGAAACGTTGTATATTTGCTGTTATGTTAAACTTATATTAAAGTTTTTCTTCATTACCCATTCAAGCCGTCTCCAAGCATTATTAGTCTCAAAATGGGTTCCTCGTCATCGAATTACCAGTAATCAGATTATTTTTTTTAATTATCCATTTCGTTAAAACAATTTGATTACAGTTGCTCGTACAATTATTTTAATTATGTATATAACGTAATTGATTATAGAGCAAAATGCTGCTTTTGTGATGGCTGACTAATATTGTAAATTTCAGTTTGTAAGGTGAAGTTTATACGGGTGTTTTCGATAAACATCGATTGTATAGTTGAAACTTAAAAATAAAAATGGACAAATGCTGAAATACACGCAATAACATACTCAGGGACGAATGCGGTTAATCCAAGTCTTACTTGTTGACAGTTTGAGTTAATAGTTTTTGTTCATCCAACTTTCTTTTAAAGCGGGAAAAATGGGCGGTTAGCTAGAGAGCCAGTGTCCACATGAAGGTCACGTTATCTCGCTTTGCGCTTGGTGTTTTGGAACTCAAAGGTGTTGACCTTCCTTCACTTTCCAACACGACACAAATATTATTCAGGTTATTTCTATGTTCTTTTCATTTCAGTTTGATTGGTGATCAGTCTTATGGTTCAGTGACCTTCTGTTTCTATCTTAACGATAATGGAGTTGTAACCTTAAAGTGTTCAAATGTTGTTTTGTAAACAGGGGCACGTATACCTTATTCACCTGACGTCACACTGTTATGCGCAAACGAATGCGCTATGACCGGTAGACAGAAAAACCGACATTTTGAAGTTTGTAGTACAGCGGCTCTTATAGAATTAAATAAATTGTTATTCGTGTTTTTTTTTCTTTTTTTTGTATTCCTTGAACGTTTATTTTTCTTTTCTTACACATATAATCCAAAAAGCCGCGCGGCTATGGGTTTTGCAAGAAGGCGTGGTGGAGATACAGAAATAGATTTTTATAGAATATAATGTGTTTAACTAATTGTTTCATATTATTCTTTGTTTTTACTCACGAGTTCGTAGAATACACAAATGACTCAAGAGGCGAAAAAGTAAGTTAGCTAACGGCACCATTAAGACTAGAATTTTTTGAAGATCATAAGCCAGTCATTGGGTTATTGAACATCGTTTGAAAAACAATGAATAAAACTTCTCATTTAACAGTATTTTGATCAAAAATCTCACCGTTTTCTTCTCAAAAGTAGTGGTTTCATTCAGTGTATAATTTTTATATTTATTTACAATACTTAAGTTATTATAATTATAAGAAGTTTGGTGAATGAAATGTGAATTTTTCCAATAAGACAAACGCAACTTTCAAATGCAGCAGGGCACTAGCTACCTTCTTATCTATTTTTGCCCCCAGTGGCACAGCGGCATGTCTGCGGACTTACGACTCCAGAAACCGGGTTTTGATACCCGTGGTGGGCAGAGCACAGATGGCCCATTGTCTAGCTTTGTGCTTAACTTCAAACAGACAAGCAAACAAAATTTTCGATTTTTATCTAAAGTTGATGAGCCTCTCGGTTAGGCCTGACAAAGAACATTCTCTTTCATGATACAGAGAAGAAAATCTTGAAAACTATAAACTAATAAAATTTAGCACATCTTAAATAAGTAAATGGAAAATATATGTGGTTGTTTGTAATTACATACAAAGCTGCACATTGGGCTATCTGTGCTCTGCCCACCATGGGTATCAAAACCCGGTTTCTAGCGTTGTTAGTCCGCAGACATACCGCGTGCCACTGGGGGGATATGTGTGCAAAAATAATCTAGTTTAGTTATGCCTTTTAAAGTGAAGAGTAGTTTGATTTTTTTATTTTTTTTTGTAATCAGCACGTCATTTCTTTTGATGCACAGGGAAAACCCTGAAAGCCTGAAATAAAGTAATGTGGGTTAGCGTTATACCTATTCATAGCCCAGTCGCTTTTACACTGTGCATACAGTTATTTTGATTCAACTACTGTGAAAATATCAGGCTGTGTGCCATTTTGTTTTGTATAGGCGCAAGTATAAATTACGTTATAGTCCCGGATAACTCTGAGTCGGAAGTTAGGTGACGTCATAAGTGCATGGCATCCCAGCCAAGCTAAAACTGATGGGGGACGGCGATACTTTGCAAAAACACGATTTACTGTAGTGATAGTTAAGAGTTCTCCACATGTTATTGAGATGTGCTTAAAAAAAGGGAAGATGATTCATTACTGAAATGTTGTTTATATGTAAGTCTAACTAAAAGATCTTGTTAAATTTTTTACCTGTTGCTCAAAAATCTAACACGTAAAATAAAATTAATGCCGAACTATTGGTTGAAATATGATTTATCATAGTAAAAACCTGTTGGAACCCTCAGTATGACATATGGGGCCTCACTTATTTTTGCGAAAAGCTTTTTTCTATATATTTTTTATTACACCCCCCACATAACAAAATGTATTTTATAACTTTCTTTCCCTTTATAATTTTGTCTTCTCAAAATAGTCTTTCCGTTTTGTATTTTGTAGGGTTTGTTTGTAATTATACTCAAAGCTACACTGCTCTGCCCACTACGGGTTTCTAGCGTTGTAAGTCCGCAGACATACCACTGTGCCACTGGGGGTTAATTTGTAGGGGCACCATCTTACATTTTAAAAATATCCCAAACATCACGCAGGAATTTCTTATATTATCACACATATATTATCATATAAATTACACCTATGTAATCACACTGTAATGAAAATTATTATAAGAACCCATCAGTGAAAACAAATAAGAATATATTAAAACACGTCATCCGTGCTACATCTGTCATATCCATTGCCAACGAGGCCTTTCCCTCAGAATCTAGGTGTGTCAGTGTAGCACGGATACGATAGTTTATTTGTTTGTAGTTAAGGACAAAACTGTACAATGGGTTATCTGTGCTCTTCTCACCACGGGTATCGAAACCCGGTTTCTAGCGTTGTAAGTCCGCAGACATCCCGCTGTACCACTAGGGGGCAGGATACGATAGAGATAGTGTTATCCAGGCGCTATATGCTGTATATTATCAATTTTAATTTACATGAACTGCTAGGGTGTATATCAGATTAAACAAGTGAATTGTAATTATTATGAAATTTTATTTAAGTCTTTACAAAACAGATATTCTTAGGTAATAATTGATAACACATTATTTTTTTGTATCATTTTAACACTGTTTTCTTTCTTACTATCATTTTATTTGAATTTATCTTTACAACCATTCTCGAGAACTGGCGAACTAGCAAGCTAATTTTTTCGTTGTTGTTGTTGTTGTCAGGTCTGTGACTTCGCAGACGTAGTTGATGATGGAAATATTTATGCTCTTCCTTCTGTGTCTCATTACTAGAAAGATGTACAATTGGAAAATTCAAGTTCAGCTAGCGTATATACCCTAACCTCACATTAAGAACATTCATGACATGAATTCGTGGCGTATTCATAGAATAATTATTGGTAAAAATCAGTTACATTAACAACTTCTAATACATTTTCGAGAAGTCAGGCGTAACATGACAACTGGCTTTTATATAGGTTAAATGATTTCTCAAGTGTATTGTGAATTAGCTGTTTCTACAGGTTTGTTCTTACATCGTTGGATGGGCTAAGTCACCCGGTGGGAGCACGGCAAATTACGTACTTACAACGGTAAAATTCGGGGTTAGATTCCCCGTGGTGGACACAGCAGATACCCCAATGTGGCTTTCATCTAAAATAAATAAACAAGCATGCAAGCATGGCTGAACGTAGCTTATGGTTAGCTTGTCGGGTTGCGTATTGAAGTTTTCCGGGTTCAAAATGTGATGCCCCTGAACATGCTCCATATTTCAACTGAGGGCCCATTATAAAAGAAATAGTCAATCCCGGAACAAAGACTTTGTTGCAGCAGGTACTGCTGGTTAGCTACCTTCCTTTTAGTCATTCCTTCAAAATTCTTTTAACTTTTAACTCGCGTGCTCATAAGGTGCCGATTAGACTGAAAACTCCAGTTTTTATCACATGTATGTTTTTTTTTTTTGTTAGAGCAAAACCACATTGGGCTATCTGCTGTAGTCACCGTGGGGAATCGAACCCCGGATTTTAGCATTGTAAGTCCGTAGCCCCACTAGGATACAATATCATATTACAAAAGAATCAGTTGAGATACTCAAACTCAATTCCTTGTTTGGACTGTTTATACGAAAAGTAATTTAGTTATTAGTGTTCTTGTAGGGATGCTCACCTGTAGACTGATATCTATATCTAAAAAGCTGAGGTACCCTTTCTTTGTCCGGGATATGAACTTAAAAAAAAATGTGTGGGTGGATGCTATGATAAGTAAGACAAAAATCCTAACTTTCACACAATTTATTTATGGCATAACATATTATTACAGTATTCATTATTACCTCACCAAAAGTTTTGTATAAGCTTCAAGAACTCAGTATGTATATACCTAAAACATAGTATACACCGTATTATTGTTATGGTGACTGTAGGAAGAGGTAGTGACGGTATGGGTGCTTTCTGTTACTCTCTTTCTCAGAAAGTGTTTTACGGGATGAAGTTGTAAGTTCAGTGGTCGAAGTAGGAAGTGAGCATAACTCAAGAAACGGCTCTTCATATCAGCGTTATGGTGGATGTTGTAGTATAAACTTCATCTGAGCTTATGTATTAATGCAATAGTGACGGTCATTATTTTTAATTGTATTCCTCCATAGAGAGTGCTAGTGCACACTCTGATA
>NW_013666291.1:246843-249264 GCF_000517525.1 Limulus polyphemus
CTTAGTGTGAACAAACCAAGTCATTTGGCAGTTTTCTCCCATACCTCGTCAAAAAAGAAAAAAGAAAGAAAATAGAAAAGTCGTTTATGTTCTGATTAATGGACTGTCTTTGGACGATAAAACGCAGGAGTGCATACAGCCGCGTAACTTTAATGTTAGAGGTATGACTGTCGTGCATCTGTTGTTCTTCTCCTTTATCGACGTAATTATAATTCTTGCATTGGTGTAGAGTGTGTGGCTTTCTTGCCTGATATAAACAACACCCAAGAGACGAGGCCGCCACGTGTCAAGAAAGCTGACTTTGTATCCATCTTCAACATCAGTTGCAAACTATAGAATATTAAAGCGTTGCAGCTTTAGTTCTTAACAATCTCTCCTTGCTCGATACAACTAAACTTTCCGACATTTTCTTTGCACACAGTCTGATTTAGCGAACTCGCATTGTCGTATCTTTAATGATTGACACGGCAATAGTTGTACGTAACAAATATGCTACTAATATCATAGTCTTATATAAAAAAAGGTAGTTTTGTAGCCAAAATAAAATAAAGAAAGAAGAAACAAAACAATTACAGTTTTTGCTGTTGAAATAGTTTGCTCATTATTTATAAAGTATGTATGCTTATTACTGTTTTCCAGAATTCAAAATGGTAAATGATGAAAATAATGCACCTCTAGAACAGGTCTCCAAACATTATTCATTTATTATTTGTCTACTTTTAATTCTAGAGACACGTAAGGTTTTATAGAAAATTAAAACTTAAGTATCCCAAACTTTCTCCAGTAACAATAAAATGGCCCGGCATGGATAGGTGGTTAGGGCGCTCGAACCGCAATCTGAGGGTCGAATCCCCGTCACACCAAACATGCTCGCCCTTTAAGCCGTGGGGGCGTTATAATGTGACGGTCAATCCCACTATTCGTTGGTAAAAAGAGTAGCCCAAGTGTTGGCGGTGGGTGGTGATGACTAGCCTTTTCTCTAGTCTTACACTGCTAAATTAGGGACGGCTAGCCCTCGTGTAGCTTTGCGCGAAATTCAAAACAAACAATAAAATAGTAGTGAAAGTATTATTTTTCTTAGTCGTATGAATGTGAAGGGGGAAGTTTAGTGTGCACATTTTTGAAAAGTTTAATTTGCCAACTGTGTAAATTATGGTTTAAAATGATTTTCAAAATCACTTGTATTTCGTTATTATTCGCCTTAAAGGAAGGCAACTCCAATACTTAAGCACACCAAATACAGTAGAGAAGGCTGGACTGAGCGCTTGCAACGCGAGCTCCTAGCAACCACGATAAGTCGATCTTTACTCTATTTTTCTCCAATTATGATATATATATATATTCTAATCCTAGCGTTAGTGGCAAGAAGCAATGACTTCATTATGCGTCTACTTAGCCGAGACAGTTAACTGCTTCTTTGTTTAGTTATTAATGAAAATTTTTCTTGAAAGCACGCCACATCGGCAGTGAATAATTTACGACATTGCATTTTATTCAGTGTGACTTAATGATGATTCTTATGAAAATTAAGAGTCAATCTAAATTTGAATTCAGTTTTACAACACATTAATAAAATGATGCAATGTGGATAATGACAAGTTGCTTTATTTTGGTGTGTTTATGGGATGTCATCTACTGTTTGAGCTAAAGTGTAATTTTGGAGATTTTTCGTTCGAATGTTTTTGGCTGGATTTTATTATAGTGACATATTCTACCCTATTAAACTAACCCTTAAAAATAGATAGGGTTCACATTAAAATAAAACAACCTTGTATTTTTCATCATTAATAACGTCGCCATTAGTAACTAATTATAACTACTGTGATTTCAGAGCTTACCGTTTATCATATGTACAAGGTAAATAAAAAACTGGGAATTTAAAAACCTGCAAATAAGGATCGTAAAAAAGTAAGGAAGCAAGGCTGGAGATAGTGTAGACGTTATTTGCTCAAACTACGAACCTTATTATGTTACCTATTACAATTTCGAATGGTCTGAAACCGAGCTGAATTGTAATTTAGATCTAGTAGTTAAATATGCCGATATGTATCCAATTTATGATATTTGCGAACAAGATTGATACACACAGTTTTCTTTTTTAATACAAATATGTTTTGATATACAAACAACAATACAATTTACAATAACAGTTATTACAAATAGTTATAACGAACAATAATTTATATACAAAAGTTTCACAAACTTACAAGCAATATAAAGTCTTCTTTCTGGTCTGGAACTTCCTTGATGTCTTATCGAGGGTTCACGATGAGCAAGATAATTTCGATTTGACGTAGGTACAATATATTTAACGTGGAGCTAACTAGCTCTGTGTTCTTTGCCGAGTTTTTCCACCATCCGATGTGAATCCACTGAAGTTAAATGGTTTGTAATGTCCGAGATTTATAAATGTTCCTGGTC
>NW_013666291.1:250095-253832 GCF_000517525.1 Limulus polyphemus
TGTTTCACCCTGTACTTAAGCTTTTTAAAGGAACCCCAGATGTCTGTAAGAAAGCCAACTTCAAAGGTAATGGTAACATCGTTTACACTAAAATTATGATGTTTTTTAGCTTATGTAAAATATAGAAGAAACAAATCGACTTTTCAATACCCATAAGACCTTCGCAGCACCTTATTTAGTATTCTACAAAAAATTTAGGTGCGATATATCAAGCCGTTTTTGTTGAAGGCTGGCAAGAGTATAATGATAATAATAATTACAAACGGGCCTTTTTGAGCGGACTTTCTTTTCCTTGTAAGTCTAACATGCATGCTTTTTGTGCATTTTACATGCGTACAGCCTTGGTAATCAACTGTAAAGATTTTTAAGTGTTGTTTGAATTGAATCTTTACTGTTTAAGGTGTTTTTGTCCGAACGTTATATTAGGGTTTTGTGCGATTCCTATTATGAACTACTCATCTGAAGCATTTTACACGTTGTTTATTTAACTTTAATTTTTTTTCACTTAGGTTAAACAAATAGATATATACAAGGGCGGAGAGGCGAATTGTTTCGGATTCTTTAGAAGGTCAGCAACAAATGTAAAGAATGACTTATATAAGCTTTGATTTAAGAGACTCCTGGGGTTTGAACAGGATATAAATGCACAGAGACACTAAAAAAGATACTTGAGCAAACACGAGTGAATAACGGGAAGTACGACGCACTAAATACAATTGTGTTAAACATAATACAAACATACATGTGAATGTATGTATTGTATACTGCTGATAATGCTTTTCAGGAAACCCTTTCATGTAGAGCTTGAAGTAATAGAAAGTACATATTACATTCATAGGATTTTGAATGGCGCATCTAGAATTTGAAACTGACATTCCGTTATTAAGAAAATAATCGTGAATAGAAGAGTGCCCATGAATGTCATTTTAGTTAAGTATTCGACATTGTAAAACATATACTGTGTAGTTACAAGCGATTTTTACAACACAGTAGCAAAAGAAAAACCTAAATATAAAATTCTGCAATCTTTGTTGTTTGTTTTGTCGAACGAGATAAGAAATACACATGACAGCGCATTATTTATTTGAAAATGTGCTAAAACGTATTTGTTGATTTGGATTTAATGTCAACTGAAATGAAAACAGTTGGATATATTTATACAGGGAATGGGAGACTTGAGTAAAATATGTCATACTGATTGGATTATGTAATAAATTCGCCCATATTATTTACCAAGGCTATCTTCTCCTGTCATTAATTCTGAAATACTGACTAGAGGGAAGGCATCCAGTCGGCAGCACCCTGCCACTGCTACTCGCACCCCCCTCCCCATTCACGATAGGGAACTAACTATCACTCTTATAACGTACCCACAGCTTAAATTGCACCAGATATTTTGAAGTATCGTACGGATTCTAACCTGACTCGCCAGCTCTGAAATCTAGCACTCTTCCACAGGGCAGACCAGCGCCCCTCGTATTACATACCTTTACTAAGAAGCACAAGAATCAAACAACAAAAAATTACGAGTTTTTATATTTCTGTCTGTCTGTCTAAATATTAGAATGTGCTCTAACTAAAGATACCGAAGGCCATGTCTAATTTTCTTGGGTCAGGGATAATAAAAGGAAGCGCAATTTTTCCAATTTTTCAAAGTTATATTTCAAGCCTTACATAATGTAAAACATTTTGATGTTCTCTTTTCTTACTTCATACAGATTTTTAGAAAGCTGTACTGCTGCAGACTGTCAGATATATGAGATATTTTGTAGATGTTTTGTATTTTTTAGTTTTACTCTTAATTATTAAATTTCAAATACAATTTGCAAAATATACAGTGTGCAAAATTTGCATTATCCCGAATTTGTTTGTTTTAAAGAATTGATGTGTTGAGACTCCACCTCTTAAAATGAATTAACTAAAAAAAATAAATAAAAATCCGACTGATATCTACTAGGCTTAGTAATCAGATTTGTATACAATAAATATTAATCGATTGGAGTTGGCGAAATCAGCTCCTTTGAAGCCGCGGCACAGTGGCTCAATAGAACGGCTCTGAGCTTGTTTGTTTTTTCAAGTACAAACTTTTAGCTTATAGCTCCGTCATCTCTTGACCGATTTGATATCTAATTACAGTTTTGGACCCAGGAGACCAAACTCTTTCGATTGCTATATTTGACCACACTTAAGGTCTCGTAGATTAATTTACTCTAATCCTGCCCAACATAATTTCAATTTGAGGGTAGGCTCGTAGAGATCCTGATTAGTAATAAAATCAAATGTTGTATGTGCGCGCCCCACGCTTGATATATCTGGAGCACAAAAATACAGCTAGAAAAAGAAAAAAAAAAGCATCATAGATTGATTTATTCTAATTCTGCCTGAAAGAATTGAATGTGCCGCAGCTGTTGAGGATCCCCTATTGTTTTTTTTCCTTCTAACTAAACGAAAAATTGTTTGATCTCTCATTTTGAAACGCCCCTCCCCATCCCCCAGTGGCACAGTGGCATGTCTGCGGACTTACAACGCTAGAAACCGGGTTTCGATACCAGTGGTTGGCAGAGAACAGATAGCCCATGGTGTAACTTTGTGCTTACCTTCAAACAACTTTTTGAAACGAAAGTTTTACATAATACTTAAATTATCACGTTGTACAAAACAGTGACAAATATGATTGCCAACAAGTTTTTATTTTAATGTTCCATAGCTCTGACAAGGTTCTCATACCATTATTTCAAATTTCAAAGAGATGCCTGATAAAAAAAACGTTAAGAAAATGTATAACACAATATTGTACAGTTATAGTATTACCTGGTCACGAGTTTTCCAGCAAAAATTGTATGAATATGTAACACAATTTTATCTTGTAATAAATGTGCATTAAACACTGAATTAAGGTTTAAGAAATAATTTCATAATGATAATACTAAAAGATGAAGTAAGACAAAAACAAATACATAAACTACAAAATGATAAAAAACCTGTAAACCGAGAGCTTTCAGAGGGCATGTATTTCTTATTCAGGATTGAATTAAAGGATATATTTTATGTTGTGTTACATAGTATTACATTGTGAATAGTATTCATTATATCCCAAGTAATTGTATAACCTGCCCTCTATTGTATTTTTGTTGGTGTTTTCTCGAAGGGCCCTAGAATGGCCTGGTGGTTAGGCGCTCGACTCGCAGTTTGCGATTGCGAGTTCGAATCTCATCACATGTTCGCCATTTCAGACGTGGGACGTTATAATGTAACGGTCAGTTACACTTCTTGTTGATAAAGGGTAGCTCAAGAGTTGGCGGTGGGTAGTGTTGACAAGCTGGCTTCCCTCTAATCTTTCACTTCTAAATTAGGGACGGCTAGCGCAGTTAGCTCTCGAGTAGCTTTGAACGAAATTGAACAAACAGGCCATTTTCTAGAAATTAATTTCGTAAAATCAGTTTGTTATGTTTTGTTTTCGTAAAATATATATACGCTGTTGGGAATGGCAACCAACTTTTATGTATGACTGTTTTCATTCATAAAGTTTAATTATAAGGCGACTGTTATTTATATTTAAAAGTTCATGTTTTCTGAGTAAGCATTTTTTCACCAGATATAGGGCGGGGTAGATGTGTGTGTGAAGTTTACGATAAAATCATTTCTGTATGTGGAATACATATATATATATATATATATATATATATATAGTAATTAAATTAGTTGTTTTCTACATGACGTATTATATACTTACGTAT
>NW_013666291.1:254066-255740 GCF_000517525.1 Limulus polyphemus
ATATATATGTAAATAAATTTAGTGTTTTCACATGATTATATACTTCATTCGATTCGTAAATTATGGGAGGAGTGAAGTGAAACTCAAATGTTATTAAGTGTGTATATTGTGTAAAGAATCGTGAAAACGGGACTATCTTAATCCTGATGGAAAGTACTTTATGACCTCCTTAAACGTTGATCAAAATAATCAAGGGATAGTCAGAGGTTTATATATTCCAGCTGTTACTAGGCACAATTATTGTTATTAAATAATGTCAGTACAATTCTACAATACAGGGTGCATCAATGTTGACAACAGCTATTTTAAAATATGGGCTCGAAGCAACAAGCGGGTCAGCTCACGAACTGAATCAACAGATCAGAGTAGTAAAAGGACGACACATCAGTATATTAAGGGCTAGAAACAATTTCATAAGAAGTGATATACCAAAAGAATAATGTTGTGGTTCCTCAATGTCATCTCCACAAAACAGCTTTCTTCACTGGTGTCAAGAACATGTGGATTGGTAATATGACATGTTCGCGAATGTCTTGCTCACGTACATAAATCAATTGCAGCCACATTTGCTGATTTCTGGAATCAGATCCAACCCCAGTTTCACGGAAGGAAAGTCACATCGCGTTGACGACTTATTGTTTAGGAATGGATCAGTATTGGTGACTACACTAACTTTTATGTGATCCGACATGGTACTATAAATGCAAACAATATAGAGGTGTGTAATCTTAAAATCATTAGTGTTGCCACGTTTTGGTGCATTTGGTCAAAGTTTCATAAGATGGATGGTAACTCTCATCCCTTCGCGATCAGCTTCCTGAAAGAAAGGGTATGGAGCGAATGAACTGGTTACTGGACTTGATTCCCGGTAGACGCTTCGCAGCACGGGATTCATCTGGAAGCAGGCAGTGATAATGAACTGAAAGGAACTCTGACGAAGTAGTAGTCATATGATACCCCAGAAGCTCATTGATTCACTCATTGTATTCTTGACACATTGATGTACAACTTGTTTTAGTGTCAGAAACGGCCACACCTCTTTTGAATAAACATTGTCTGGTAATTTCATTGGTTGCCAATACCAGAAGAGCATTTCTGGACAAGATTCCAGTAGTAGATATTTGTGTATTAAATCACACAACTGACTACCTCGCACTTGTTTTGCATAAGAATAAACTCGGGGATGCTATGATATTATTTAATAATTATACATTAACAGTCGTGTTTTCTCAATGCTAGAATATAGAATACCCTAATTATCCCTTACTTATTTGGAGCAGAGTAGTTCAAACGAACGTGCATGAATATGACTTAGCTGTTTACTCCTGTATAGTTTTAATAATTATACATTAACAGTCATGTTTTCTCGATGCTAGAATATAGAATACACTAATTATCCCTTACTTATCTGGAGAAGAGTAGTTCAAACGAACGCGCAAGAATATGACTTAACTGTTTACTCCTGTTATATTTCAGTAGTACCATGTTGATTTATTTCTTATTATCTGACATCGAGGATTGATTAATTTTGACTTAGATGTACACAGCGTGGTCACAAGTGAATAGACACCACCTTTTCAGAAAAAAATGAAAATTTTCAGTCATATTCACATGAATTGATATATATTTATAATTTAATTAATATCTAGTACATCTTCCTTTCACTTCGTGGAA
>NW_013666291.1:256740-263964 GCF_000517525.1 Limulus polyphemus
CAAATATTTGTTTAAAATGTGATTTTGGTCTGCAGAAGTCTTTCCATTTTTATGTTTGCAATTTTATCTCACTTTGCACTTATTTTTACGCATTATTTAGGGTTAATCGCACTGGCTTAATAGGCCATACCCCCCAAAAATCGTGTCCTACGTTTTTTGAGACAAAAAATTATGAGGCGGCGAGAATTTTTATTTGTTGTTGTTAAAAGGCAGAAAGCACTGAACCAACAACAATTAATTTATCTCCCTCAGATATGCAGATAATGACGTTTACATTTGTTTGTTTTTTCCAGTCCAACCAACTCCCCCTCCAGTGGCACAGCGGTATGTTTGCGGACTTACAACGCTAGAATCCGGGTTTCGATACCCGTGGTGGGCAGAGAACAGATAGCCCATTTTGTAGCTTTGTGCTTAATTACAAACAAACAAACCCACCAACTCAGCAACTCATTTCCATAAAAATCAGAGCGGTGATACCCGTCGACCGAAATTTTATTTTGATGTGGCATGAAAAGTGATTTGCTAGTGATAATAGAATCGCGTGTCATCGCAGATGCTGTGGACTGTGACACTCGTATGACATGTTTATCATCTGTATATTTGGTTCACGGTAAATTCCTGACTGTTGGACAATACAATGTTACTACGAGTAGATTTATGATTAGAAGATATGTCACATGCCTTGTCGAACAAAGATGTTTAAATATGTGTGTTTGTTTTTAAGCACAAAGCTACATCATGGTGTGCCGCCATTGGTATCGAAACCCTGTTTTTAGCTTTTATGCCTTCACACTTACCGCTGAGCCACTAGGGGCGTTATTTAATTACTGAGACTGTTAACTGATCTAGGACCACATGCTGCTTATTTATTAACCTGCGCGTATGGGTATTACAAGGTCCAAAGTTCGAGCCGTGATGGTACTGAACACGTTCCGCATTTTCAGCTGTTTCTGCGTTATATAAGTGACAGTCAATCCCATTATTTTGTTCAAAGAGCTGGAAAAATTATTTATGGCAGAAGGTATTGTTGACTGGCTGTCTTGCCTCTGATCGATACTATCAAGTTGGAGAAGGCTACACCTGAACCTTAGGCGACTTTGACCTGACGTTTAGCCTAAATGTCACACATGGTTCCGTTCAGGTTGAAAATTACAATTCTATTTAAATGGTTTCTAACCCAAGAAAAGCAACATTTCCAAAAGGAGAATTCAGAATTTTTCATGGAAGCATAACATTTCGCAGAGTAGAGCGTTTAGACCAGTAAGAGACTCCCAAACCACATCCTAGTCCAAACCTTCGTCAACTGAAAAGTAAAGGACATAGTTACTTAAGAGAATAATTCTACACAAAAGCCATTGTAATGAAGCTGGGCATATCTCCTGGCATTGTTAACAAAATAATAAACAAGAGTTTAAAGTTGACGAAGACTCACTAGCCAAATATAGGAAGCTTCCAGCCGCACTTTGAAACCATCGACCATTTTCTTAATAAATATGGCCCCCGAAAAAAACCATGTTATTCTTAGTCATGTGATGCAGCTTACATGGACTTTTGCGTCTTAATGTGATTAAACGTGGTCTATAGTTTCTATAGTTATGTGTCTAAGAATGATTTCATTTTTATTCGTAGATACTTGTTACTATGGGCACTGTGGTGTCAAGCAGTGGTGCGTTATCGTTACCATTTGACTGATCACGAACAACAATGAAAGGAGTAATTCCATGAGCGGCACGGGACCTAAACATTATCATTATAAAGGGCAATTCATTTTCAGTGTTTTATGAAATTTTTCATTATAGGTAAATTTTTTTTCTTGATATTTTTAGCGTGTTTTTGGCGAGATCATTAAGCAATAAGAAACACTTGCTGCATTCAGTAAATAATTATATATATATAAATGTTGTTTTATTATTGATGCACATGCAGTGCCAGAATCAATGTTGACGCTTAAAAAACGTTCAATATCGTATAAATTTTAGAGATGGACTTCTTGTGTCGATAAAATGTAACGTTCCATCGTAATAGAAGCAAAGGATGTCGCAGAATTTAGTTTTCCTACTAATGAATTAATATTGTCATCAGGATTCATTAACAGATAACCTGCACATATTATTTAACTATAATACTAATGAATTAATATTGTCATCAGGATTCATTAACAGATAACCTGCACATATTATTTAACTATAATGTTAATTGTTATATCAATATTTTTTGCAGTAACCACATCGTATGTAAATTTAAGCACACTAATCAAATTATAGATCTTTTTATCTATGTTTTATTTTCATATTAAATACATACATAATTATGTATTTATTTCCAGGGAGGTTAAAGAAGTCGGCCAAGCTGGAGACTACAAAGGAAGCTGGATCTTACCCTGTCTTGTGGCGCCCTCTCTGGCCACCAGGCTGGAATCCCAGAGGTGGCTCTCAACTCTGTGAGGCTTTTAACATGAGTGAACCCCCTATAGGTAGCGCTACGAATCATGCGACAGGAGACGCCACCGATAGTCATGTCTACGAGAGATTGGAAGCTTGGCTGGATGAGCATCCAACGTTTGTAGTCGATTATTTTGTAAGAAAAGCTTCCCGACAAATGGTAGACGCCTGGCTTTTGGCCCATGCGGTTCCCCAGAGCATTGTGTGTGAAAGTAATTCTAGCCCGACTAGTCCGACGTCACGTCCTGGTTCGGGAGCAGCTACACCAGTTCGTAAAATCTCTGCTCATGAATTTGAACGTAGTGGAATTCTTCGACCAATGGTGAACACAACCATAGATGGAACGCCAACATTCATTTCCTTTCCTCTTCCTGAAGAGTGTAATATACCAGTAGGTCAACGGTCATCACGGAAGAGCCGACAACAGCTTCAAGCGTTGAACGAGAAAGAACTGATATTTGAACTAGTGAAGGACATTTGTAATGACTTAGAAGTACGAAGCCTCTGTCATAAAATTCTCCAAAATGTTAGCATAATTACTCACGCCGACAGGTGTTCCCTATTTTTGATTAAGGGCGAAAAGAATTGTCCAAATCGGTGTTTGGTCAGTCAGCTTTTTGATGTGTCCAGCGATTCTACTTTGGAACAAGTGGAACAAAAGGAAGAGATTAGCGTTCCTTGGGGAACAGGGATTGTTGGATATGTGGCCAAGAGCGGGGAATCAGTTAATATCCCGGACTGTTACCAGGTAAACACAATGTCATAAATTAGTAAAGATTATATTGTGTAATGAGAGTTATTTGAAGTTACTAAATAAGCAGATTTTGAAATTTATTTTTTGATATCCATTTTATTTACTCTCTTTTTATCCGACGTTTCGGTTCTTTTTGAAGAGTTAAAACTGTGTCGTTTTACAGAAACTTAAAAGTCCGCGTAGTTAGAATCAGAAGTTATCTTTGCGTGTTAAAATTATCGTGTTTAAGGATCATGCAATGTATTTAACTGTCAGTTCGAGTTGGAATATTTTTTCTAAGTGAATAACATTATATATGATATTTGTTTTAATAGTAAATTATTTTTGGTTGTGAGCAATTTATTGTATTGACTTTTATTCTGCCCAGTGAATGGGCTTATAATGCTAAAAATTGGGTTTCGTTGTCCACAGTGGGCAGAGCACAGATAGCCAATTGTGTAGCTTTGTGCTTTACAACAAACAAAAAACTAAAACTTTAATTCAACTCTTACATTCTGTGATAGTTTCATCAAACTCAGTAAGAATAATGGCTCATTTATGTTCATTTGTGTTGAATTCGATTATGACTTGTCATTCTATGAAGACAGATGCTTTCCTCAAAACCTCCTATTAGGATATGCAGGGCCGTAGAAATACTTTTTGTATTGAGTGAATGTGTAAGAACCATGTCAGGATACTGGTTAAAATGAAAACCTGAGATAAAGATGAGACTTGCATGCATGATAATGTATTATAGATCAATGTGTATGGGATACTCCAACAGTCAAGCGAAGTGTCACATTATAAAGACAAAGCTTTACTTTGAATTTATAGAGAAAATGGTAAACAAAAAATACGAAGCTTAAGTTTTGGTTTAACCGCTAAGTAATCCTTTTGTGTTGCATGTAAGTATATTTCTGGGGTTATAAAATTAGTGTAAGTTACTAATTAGCAGTGAGGGTTGTGTACAAGCAACATATCTCAAATAAATCTTCATTTTGCCTACGAATAGATCCTCTTTTGCTTTTTCAAAATAAACAAAGATATAAGTAAGTAAAATGTTTGTATAAAACTGCTCTTTGAATAAAACCCGAGATCCTGTGAAAAGTGTTGGAATTGCTATGTTTTACATTGTTCTATTCTGAGTTCAAGTCATTTATTTAAGCCGCATAATATTCCTTAAGAATATACTATCATATTGAATATATAATATATATATGCTAACTATATGCTTTGTAAAAAGTTACCAGATTCAGTTCAACATGATAATTGAGACAAAAAAGGGCTAGAATATCTTGATTCCTTAAGAGTATCCACTAAGTGCTTCAAACTTAAACATTAAAGCTCTAAGAGATGGGATGAAACGTTAGACTTCGCATTTTTTAACTCACAAATCTATTTATAAGATCATTTTGAGCTTCAAACGATCGAAGTATGAATTTGTGATATACAGGCATACCATGCGTTTTTCATTTTCTTATACAGTGAAAAGTTTTCTAAATGTTTCGTTTATTCTGAATATATATAGTTTTCGTATAATACGTGATCCAGGTAACCATCGATTTCTTTCTTGCTGCTTTTGTTACTTTATTATTCTCTAGAGATAATACCAGTCTGCCTATAGTTGATATTGCTGTAACGCAGCACTTTGTGCAAGAATGTAAACAATAGAAGTATCCTTCACTGGTAGGTCAGAGGATATTTCGATCTCCCTTATGTTGAATCCCCTGGTGGGACACGAAAGTCTACAGATTAAAAACACTAAAATCTGGGGCTCGATTCATCGCAGTGGACACAGCAGATAATCCATTGTGTTTTGTTTTGTTTTTTTTCATAAAAATAAACAAACCCTAATGTTGAATGAGAATGACCAGTTATGTAGCAGCCCTATTCGCTATGGATAAATCACACGTTTCCCCTTAAGTAAGAAACAGTTTACACGAGATTTCAATTGAATTGGTTGGCGGGAAAACATCTTGAGGGAAGAAAATATGTTAATAAATGCACGAATCCACAGAAAGGCGGCCTTCAAATGTTCAGTGCAATTACACACTCTGCATTTAGTGTTATTTGATATATTGTTTTTGTTTTTGAATTTCGCGCAAAGCTACGCGAGAGCTATCTGCGCTAGCCGTTCCTAATTTAGCATTATAAGACTAGAGGTAAGGCAGCTAGTCATCACCACCCACCGCCAATTCATGGGCTACTCTTTTACCAACGAATAATGGGATTGACCGTCACATTATAATGCTCCCACGGCTGAAAGGGCGAGCATGTTTGGCGTTACGGGGATTCGAACCCGCGACCTATTTGATATAAATATCCTTTTTATTTTGTATTACACACTATGTCCAGTATTTATATTGTGAAAAAAAAACTGACTAGACAATGCCACAAATGTAACATTTCAGAACCACCATTTTTTGTTTATTTGCTTTGAATAACTGTTCTAGGAGCATTTTTAATTATGGCATTGAATAAGAGGTAACTTTCTTAGATCTCTCAGGTCTGAAACAAAATTACACATTATAAATAAATTATATTAAAGGAGTCATTTATGGAGAAGATGAACAGTTAAAAATCAGTGATCAGCGCTATGAAGTGTATACAATATTAAATCTAAAAAGCTATAAAAAGACAGGTGCAATTTCTAATGTGTTGTGTGACATGTATATTTTAATTGGGTGTTATATACAATCATTCTTCTTTGTCACTCATTACGTCCCCATCTGATTTTGAATTACACCTTTTAGATTACACGCTAGAAAGTATAAGTAAACTGAATGTAATTCTGTTTTCTACTTGTGTGGGGGGCATGGCGATGTTCCGCGTCCTTATCAGACTGATCATTAAGTTACTACCAATTCATTTCATTTTGGAACTGCCACCCAGTGGTACAGCGGTATGTCTGCGGACTTATAACGCTAGAAACCGGGTTTCGATACGCGTGGTTGGCAGAGCACAGATAGCCCTTTGTGTAGCTTTGTGCATAATTACAAACAAACAAATTTTGGAACTGGTCGTAGCCGAGTAGCTAGTGTGCCTGTACTGTGAATCTGAGAATTAATCATTTGCGTCCCATTGCTGAAAAAATGCCCTTGGCTTTCTGAGGTCATATTCGCTCAGACAAATGTTGGCGGTGGGAGCTGAGGGTTAGCCGTCTACCCTCTAGTCCAGCGTTTCTCAGCTGGATTTGCCAAACGACCCCCGCGTCCGGGCTTTTGTCGTTGCAATACTCGTGGAAATCTGCGCGACCCACTGTTTGAGGAACACCGTTTAAGTACCAGATGATGACTTAATCTTGTTGAAATACTGTAGATTTATGATAAAGTTTTTCTTCATTACCCATTCAAGCCGTCTTCAAACTTTTATTTTCTGAAAACTGGGTTCCTCGTCGTCAAATTTAAATTCATCACGGCGATTACTCCAGGTTGTGTAAGTCTAAACTTTTGTCTTTATTATCCTACGTATATCTTTTCAGTATACTTTGATACCAGATGATGACATAATCTTGTCAAAACGTTGTACATTTATAATAAAGTTTTTCTTTATTACCCATTCAAGCCGTCTCCTTCGTGTAGATAGCCTATGTGTAGCTTTGAGCAAACCACTCCCGGTTGCATAGCGACAAGTCGTGGTATTTTAAAGCTTAGGGTGAGAAAAGCACAGATAGCCCATTGTGTACCTTCGCGCTTAACAATAAAGAAACGAAGCTTTGCGCGAAATTCGAAAACAAACAATCTAATAACATTAAGTACGTCTTTTCTGTTTAAGTTAATTACACTGACAGATAACTTTGTGACAGACAAATGATTGTGAATGTTCTAATGGAGAGCGTAATTAGTTACCTAATTCATCGACCGTATGTAACGTTAGCAGATACATTTCACAATGTCCTTAAACAGCTGTTGTGCAGTACAAAGTAAGAAAACTTCGCGTAAAAACTTTCAGTTTTATAGTTAGCACGTAAAAAAATCAACGTAATTTAAGAATAGAAGTATTGTATTGTTACGTCTCTCGTTTGTTAATTTTCCGTAGAAATTCTTTCCG